>NW_011343881.1:49355-51618 GCF_000735185.1 Notothenia coriiceps
ATACCTCATTCACACCAACGCAACTCCGGTTCAAGCTCCGTGCTAGAGCTTTTCAGGTTCAGAACCGGTTCTTCGGTTTAGCTCCGGCTCTTTTCAGACTGCCCAGAGTCCGACTGGTGCTGCGTCATTGCGTCATCGTTTGCGTCATGACGTAACCGTTTGCGTGCCTGCTTCATAAAGCCAAACCGCGCGGAAACCCCTCACAGCTGACACCGACAACAACAACAATGGCCGATTGTGCTCCAGCTTCCTCTGTACCTCTTCAGAAGACCAGATTCCCAGTAGGTAGCTGGTCTCTTCAGTGGACCACTGCTGCTTGTTAAGTTTCTCCATCGTTGTGTACAAACTGGATAAAACGCCAGCTTTTTGTTGTTGTTCAGGAGTTGATCCCGCCCCTGCCCCTGAACCCACCTCGACGTAAGCGTGACGTATGTGTTGCTTTTGCTCTAGCCGGACAATTTTTTGGTGCTCGAAATGAACCGGAACTGGAGCTAACAGGCTGCTCCGCTGCGGTGTGAAGAGGAAAACCCGGTGCTTTTCAAGCTCCAGCTCCGAACCGGCCCTGAAACACTGTTGGTGTGAATGAGGTATGTGGAAGCCGTGGCGCTGTAAAAAGTACGACCAATCATTTGAGCCGCCCCGGCTAAAATAACTGGATGGCCTACCTGCCTGTCAGCCTTCCATCTCGTGCCACACACTCTTTCGTGCCCTCATGGTCATGTGCGCGTCCATGTGTGTTGGAGTGAGTGGCTCTGTAAGGAAGTTGAAGGAAGGGGCAGATGTTTTTTCATCATAATTCTAGCGCACTCGACGCTGGTTCTCCATTTTCTACCGCTCCCTACCTTTAAATGGTTCCACAGCTGTGTCTTCAGTTATTTAACCTTGTGGTCGCTAAAATGTTTTGTATACGCGTGGGGTTCTAGTCAGTCAGTCTTATATAAAACCTTTATCAACCTTCCCTCTATGAACTCTCGAGGGTTTATTAAGGTAACAGGTGACAGAGAAGGCCTGCCCCGGCCGAGGGAGTGTGGAAACATTCACTGACCACTCGCTCTCGACCAAATTCAGGTTCATGGGACCTTTTCCCCTGTGTGTGCACTCTCCACTTCTGTTCCTACTTCTTACTTGTACCCTTTTCCCTCAACCTATCCTAAGCGGAGTGCAGTTCTGTAGGCCACGTTATAGCTTGGCTACTAGGCTTGCAATGTTGTCGTCTTTGTTTGTGTCCTTAACTCTGTTTCTGTGTTGTACCTGCTTCTCTCATGTCTCGTCCAGTTTCCTGTTGTCCAATATGTAGTCTTGTTTCGAGGATATTGTTGTGTCTGGATCCTTTGAGTCCGTGGATTGAGTCGTGCTGACTGTCTCTTCGGTTTATCTTCTTTTCACCCATACTACTTCTGAATGTCTCCTCATCATATTGATTTTGCTTTGATCCTTTATCTATTTGTGTGTTATTTCATTCTTTTTTTTATTTTTAGTTCATATTCTATTTTCCTCCTTTTTTTTTTTTTTTTTTATTTTGTATATTTCTACGGCATCTATTGCACGTCTGTTTTCTGGTTGTGTGTGTATTTTCTTGTGTTTCTGTGTTTCCATTTTCCATTAATGTTTGTGATTTATGTTTTTTTTTTTTCTCTTTTGTGGTTACATGTGTTATATATATAGTGTAGTGTTTTTTTATTTACTGATTATTTGTACAAACTGATTTAGTCACTGAGCTAATATCGTAACATTTGTTATATGCGCTATACTAATAACAATATTGATGATTGATATCTTCTTAACTTTATTGCTACAAAGATTGCCCCTCTATGTGAGTCTTATTTTACCACAATGAGGTAAATCCTGAGTACCACCGTGATCAATCATTTATTCATGCAGGACAAAGACAACGTCACTACGGCAATGTTGTGTTCCAAGCTTGCATATAACCCTCCACAATCTCAATCAGTCCTGGTGAGGTGTTGTGGAATGCTCTGCTTGACGTCAGCCTTCCCTCGTTGTGGAATCGATTCGCCCTCTCGTCTGTAAGGATCTGATCGGCACGCGGTCTGCTTCGGTGTGTGACTTGCCGTGAGCGGCCGCTGCGCATCTTAGCGCGGTCGAGTGTTTGCAACGTTTACTGGTGAGAGATGACTGCCATTGGCCATGTTGTGTATGGGTCTCCTTAAATTAAACTAGAAGTTTTGTAGTCACGCGAAACTCTCAAAAGTGCTCCAAAGCATTAGGCGATACTCGCTGATGTTTCAAATGTTCAGTAAAC
>NW_011343881.1:51683-63927 GCF_000735185.1 Notothenia coriiceps
GAAATGAACCGGAACTGGAGCTAACAGGCTGCTCCGCTGCGGTGTGAAGAGGAAAACCCGGTGCTTTTCAAGCTCCAGCTCCGAACCGGCCCTGAAACACCGTTGGTGTGAATGAGGTAAGTGTGTTACATCCTCTGAAAGCTGCTGCTCACTGGACCAGAACACACGGCTGCCTAACTTTGCAAACCCATGGGTAAATACTGAAAGTTTAGCGCAGCACTTTGTAGCCGAAAATAGAGTGAAAAACGAAAAAAGGATAGAAAGCTTGAATGTCTCATCTCATCTTTTAACTTTTTAATAGAGGACCTTTTTTGGGATTGGATTGTTTTGGGTGCTTTTTGTTTATTTTTACATGTTGGACTCAGCTATTTTCATCATCGTCTCCCCTGTGCGTGCATGTTTTCCCTGATATACTCAGGTATCTCTTAGAATAGAAGTCTAAATTAGTTTTACTATAAAAATAAAAAAATTCCTAAAACCTCTTGAAAGCGTATTAGTAGGCATTGTAGGTGACAAAATACAAATACATTCTGAGCCAGGGGAAGCAATATCCAGAAGGAATTCTAGATTAAAGTACTTAATAAGAAAGTAAAAAGATATGACAATTAATATTTTCGGAGGTATCATTAACCTATACATTATAGAAAAAAATAAAAATAAAGTCACAAATTAACTGTTTTGGAGACATTTTCTTTATTGGCTAAATGAACCACACCGCTTTAATGCCTGCAGTGACTGACCTAATCAAATTACACGATTGCAATTGGATTTAGCAATAAGGAAATGCTCTTGATTATAGCCAAGAATCAGTGTATAATCATAAGCATTTACGAGTTTCCTCAGGCCTCTTTAGAGGAAAACAACATAGCGATTTGTACGAGCTTTAGTCTTCGGTGTGATGAAGATCCACCTTGCAAAGCAAAGCTATGTAGTTCCCTTAGAAAATAATTACATCTTCCAATTAATTGTCCCATAAACTAACCACTTTAATTCGTTAATATTACCTCCTTCCCCCTTTTTTATTTTCAGTATCCTTAATATGCAGTATGGTGTGAAGCCTTTTTCTCTACGTACTTTACTTTGATTCAGAGAAATGATTTGCTCAGACATCAAACATATGTTGATTGAAAGTATAGTGGTTATGAGCACCGCGTTGCACAGTACGCTGCCTACCTGCGCAGTTTATCAGTGAACTTGTCCAGCTCCTCCTGGGCCCGCCGCAGCTCCGTCTCCAGGTACTGCCGGGTGGAGTCGAACTCGCCCTGCAGCAGCTCCAGCTTGTGTGTCGTGTACGAGAGCCGCTTCCTCAAGTCCTCCTTCTGCTCCAGCATTGAGCTACACACACACACACACACACACACACACACACACACACACACACACACACACACACACACACACACACACACACACACACACACATTCTGTTCAGGGCATATGGTGCAGGAAACAAGCCTGTAACTTTGGTGTATGCTTATCTAAATTGACTTATATGGTACATATCTTTTTAATGCCCCCCGAGTGGCCATGCAGCGGTGATGAGAACATCATGAGAGGGTGATACAAGCTGAAAAGTTGTGTAGGAAAGTGCTTTGTATGGAAAAAACATGGGACCAAAACACAGATCTCTCATTAGGGATCCAGGCGGGGATAAGCAAAGGAAACAGAACTTCTTTCTCTTAAGTTATTCAAGCATTAGGTTTCTTTTTGTTGGCATTTTAAAGCTCTGCAGCACATCACAGAAACCCAATCATCAGTGAGATTGGTCCCAAAGAGAAAAAAAAGGAGGGTGTAATCTGTGATGAAATATGAGCCAACGAACTCTAATACATCACATGAATAGACTGTGAAGTCTCAGATTTACGGAACAGCGATACCCCCCCCCCACACGTAATTCAGCCAGACAGCAAAATGATGACTATTTTCAGAGTATGTGCATTACCTGGGCTTCAATCTAATAAAAGAGCAAGTGTGAGTGGGAAAAGAGGAAATGTCTGTTGCCGTGATGGATCTGAATGTGCACGGCTGGGCTTAATGGACCCTGTATTGACGGACAGATGGAGAAAGGAGGCTAACGACTCTATCTGCAGCCAGATAACAGATAGCAGAGAGGGGATGGAGATGTCGTCACACAGCTCTTCCTCTCCTTCTCTCTCTTTTAACTCGATCAGAGAACCACAAGGTGGGGACTGAAGAAGACTGAGGGGAAAATCAGGGACAGGTCTCTTTCAATGTTTTCAGGTCACTAAGTGGAGGTATCATCGAATTTCTAGCTCATTAAGAAGCATGATAAATACTACATGGTGCGTTATCCCTCAGAATGTATTTTTAAATCAAATGTATTTATTTTGTTAACGAAGCGCTTCAGCTGGAAAAGGAATTGTTGACTGTCACAAAAATAATACAATTAGGGTATAACTGATATCATTTGATTCACAGGCCAAACACAATGTTCTCTCTTTACTGTAGGTGTTGTGATTAAAGGCATTTCAACCTCTCCTTGACAATCCAATTGAACAAATCCTTAACACAGTAGAGATGCAACATATTTGTGAGATAGAAAGCCATTTTTGTCAGAGGCAGAGTAGCTCTATAGAATAGAGAAAGAAATATCATGAGATATTTACATTTCTGTGACAGGAGTCAGAACATTTGAGTCTACAAGTTATCAGATCAATGACAAATTACGCCATTGGAAGCTTAGTTTGTTTCCAGAAACGACTGACATGATCATTTCGAGGTTGCATTATCCATTATAAAAGGTAAGCTAAGTATAAGCAACTAATACTTCTTGGCTGAAGTAAGTCAAATTAAGCTATAGTGGTATAGAAGAAGGGATGTAAACAATGGTATTTAGCATTAATGTCAAGGCACCAATGTACCCAAGAGGTTTTGTGACAGTATGACAACTAGAGATGGAAACAAATAATAATAAAAAGCCCTTACTATAAATGTAACTTGAGGTTTGTGCTGTGAAAACTGTGGTACATTAGGTCCTTTAATGTTTTATTTTACTTAAACTCCACTCTTGACTGAATACAGTACCATAAGAGGCTAAATGACAAAAAGGAAGTCAATTGGAGAAGATCACACTGGATCTGGAATATTGTTTATTTTTCATGCGACCGCCACAAAGCTGTCAGTGAGTAAAACAACAACACCTGCCTACTGAGTGTTTCAATGAGTGTGTCAACTGACTGCAGGGCATTTCAGTGCTGCATTACCCAGCAGCCCCCACTCCTGCAGCTCTTTGATTGGCAGGCGCTGGCAGGGGAATACAGGTGTTTGTTGTCTGATAGAGGACGAGTTTACGTGAAGTAGCTCCAGGGATATGAAAAAAAAAAATCCCCGATTAGTGACCTCCTGTGAGTCACACATAATGAGTGCTTTCACTCCGGTGAGATGAGATGACGAGGCAGCATGACTCCTGGGTTGGAGAGGCGGGATGAGGCTGCGTTCGCACCACTGGGAGGCGAGAGGAGACACCCCGTGGGCGGATGGACGGACGGACAAACAGATACAAAATGAGGACGGATGGAGAGATGGCGTCTGAGAGTTTCTCTCTTACCTCTTTTTTGGATGTTTGCCGCCATTTCGGGGGACTTTTAAGGCGGTTTTGCCAATGTATATCTTTTTCATGGTTTCTCTGTGTTCCTTCCCTCTCATGTGTTTATAGGGGTTGACCACAGGGAGCTGCCGTTTGTGTTACTTTCCCAAAGGAGACCAGCTAAGTGCAGCCTGCGGAGTTACTGAGTGCTCTACCTGTGTTGACCCTGCCAAACAAAGCAAACACACAAACTATTAGTAACTACGGTTCAACCATGGAGCCGGTTTGAAGGACAACATTTTGTATTGATATTCATTTGATGGCGAAAATTACCCACAGTTTTGTCCTTGGTAAGAAAAGAAAAGCTGAAACAGCATTACACTCTGTACTAAATTCTGGTTATTTTAAAGCTCTCAAAGGTTAAACCCCTCCCTTGGTGATGTACGTTTTGGGCAAATGTTAGTGTTTTTTATGTGTCACAATGCGCTGTTTCCTTTTGAACATTCAGTGGAAGTGAAAATGAAAGAAACCAAGACATCAGTGGTAAATGTCAAGTTTGGGTCTTGGTCCTTCAGTCTTAAAGAGCAAGGGTTTCTTTCTGCTTTGCAAGAAAGTTCAAAAATAATATGAGGACAAATGTAAAAAGGTATAGTCCACAAATCACACCTTTGTAGAATTCATGTTGGTTCAATTAAATACTACAATATACTTTTTACTTAAATCTCTGTTTTTCCAATCTATGTATTACACATTTTGGGAAAATGGCTTGTATTGAAGCTGTGTCAAGCCATTTTAAGTTAGAAGTATTTATCTAGACCAACATGTATGACTAAATAAGCTACGATCAAAGATAAGGTTCAGAAGAAAAAAAACATTAGCAGGTATTAAACAAAGACAATGATCTGGCATTATGATTAACAACCCCATAACACATTTTGATCGGTGCACACAGTCACTTTTCATCTGCACCATGCCCACTTTAAATCAATGAAAAGAACACAGAGGAAAATAGAAATGACTAAAACTGGTCTAAATTTAGATTGTTTTTGCTTTAATGTAGAATTGAAATAGAAAACATGTAAAGCTGACAGAGAAATGTTTTCAGGGTCCTTACAAGAAAAGGAAATGTATTTCTTAGGTTTTATGCCTGTGTTCGTGTTCTTCCGGGACACTAGCTGCTTCATATCACTGGTGGTTGACGAAAGGCCTTTGTGACACGCAGATATCAGACTTATCAGTAAAGACAAACATCCCTCTGACCCTTTTCAAACTCTTATATGTCACAACACAGAGGACATGAACCGACACATCCACCCAGAATGAAAAGAGTTTGACAAGGCCAATGCACCGAAGCCTCTTTTCCAAATATCTCATCAAACTTGTGTGTCTCGATGGCGTCCACAGCACAGGTGCGGCTGTCAGCCTGCAGACAAAATAGAGCGCGTTATTAGATGAGACGGCCCGTCAAAGCTTGATCAAGGCGGCTCTGATCCGAGCGCGGACTGTCCACGCGGAAAGGAAACTCTGTGACTGCAGTAACCGAGGAGAGCGTCACATTCGGTACGTTCAAAGGCGGGAAAAGTACTCAGATCGAAGTAGCAGAGTGTAGAAAAATCCTGCAATCGAAAAGTTACTTGAGTAAAAGTAGAAAAGTATTGCCATCAAAATATACTTAAAGTACCAAAAGTAAAAGTTCTCATTATGCAATAATATGAATGATATGTTTTGATTATAAATATCGATGCGTTAAAGTGTTATCAAAGCTGGTGAAGGTGCAGCACATTTGTATTAGTTTGTATCCTGTAAGGTAGCTTGTGAATTTACTCCAGGTGTATCTATAAAGTCTCATTGTGTTGTTTATATTTTACATCATTAGTCAATTCTGGAAAGTAACTTAAGGGTATAAAAACGAATGTAGTGGAGTTAAAGTACACAACATATCTCTGAATTGTTGTGGGGTAGAAGTACAAAGTAGGAAAACAGCACAGTAGGCTACTTAAAAACTCTACTTAGTTACTTCACACCACTGGGTACGTTGATATATAGCCTACTGAACATACGCATGAGTAGAAACCGGATGGCACACATACAGCAGGGACACATGTTGATCTGCTGACATACAGTTGTTGGCGAGGTGATTTATTCTGCTGGCTGAGGAGGCAGAGAGAAATATCCTCCTCCAGATGGTGACAGCTCACCGCCGCCACTGGAGCCTTCACTCCAGCTGCTCCCCTCTGAGTCATAGCTCTGGATGTGTGTGTGTGTGTGTGTGTTTGTGTGTGAAAGCTGTTGTGGGTGTGAATTAGTTTTTGTGCATGTGGCTTTGGCGAGTGTGTACCTGCGCATGTTTTTTGTGTGTGTGTGTGTGCTGCGGCATCAGCTGTGCCCATTCAATCCCCTAATTTCAAGGAATCAAATAAACCAACCTCCTCTACGAGAAAAGTCCAAAAAAGGACAGCTGCTAGCGACACATCTCGGGCCACGTCAGGTGTCCGCTGTCGACCCGCCAACGCACAACTACTCTCACTGCCTTCGCTCATTCACTCCCTGCTTCTTCTTCCTTCAGCCAGAGCCTCACACTGCAGCAAAACCAGAGACGGGGCTCGTTCAGATGCCGCTGCCTGCCACCCACTCGTGCCATGCTGACATTTGAGAGTATTGAAAAGAAGAGGAAGGGGAGGTAGTAGGAGGAGGACATTCAAGTTGTTGAATGGAGATGAAGGGAAAAGCAGGAAGCCTCTTTTAGTGGGGAGAGTAGTTGCAATTTAGCCAAACACGAGAAACGGAGAGAAGTTATCACTGAATTAGAGGAAAAGGAAACAGATTGGGTGTGAAGCCTCCACTTAAGATCATCATTTCTGTTTCTCCCTTTCTGCCTCGCTGATAGCATCTACGTTGCAGATAGATAAGCTCTCAGGAAAAGCCCTTATATGAGGCCCAGACCTCAGCATTAGAGCGGGGGGGGACCCGAGCGGCTGACTCATCCCGCAGCAGCAGAAGAAGAAGACGCTCGTTCTGCCCTGAATGCCTTCAGATTAACAAGGTAGCAAACCTGCAGCAGCCAAACGACATGTACAGTGTGACTCAACCACCCCATAGAAAGAAATCAACAGTCTAGAGTGCTATTCTGTCAGTGTGTGGGTTTAGCTGCTTCTCTGTGCAGTATTGATTAACTCAGGAGCTGCAAAACTAAGTAGTTACACACCAACTACCAACATCATTAGCAGCATCGCGGCATAATGACCCGCTGAACGGATTTCATGTGAAGCTGATGGCACTCGACACAGGGGAGAGAGGAATCGCGGCAGACATCCAGAGAGGATGGCAGGATGAGCGGGAGAGGTGACGGAGGCAAGAGATATAAATACAAAGATATACTGTACACAGGTCTGTTATTCTTCTGAAATCCAACAAGACAACACAGAGGGGAAATTGAGTCTAGTGCTGGTAGTATGAGGGAACCAAATGTCACAAAAAACCCTCGATATTGATGTTGCAACAATATCGAGGGGTTATAGGCCATTGGTGCTTTCATAAAGTATTTACACAGTGCACATTTTGATAAATAATCATTAGTTATGTGGATATAATAACTAAGCAGGTAAAGGGAAATAGTAGAAAGGCAGTCTGGTGTTCTCAGAAAATGTAATGATTTTACTGTAAATCAAAACACACACGCTTTCTCACTTTTTAAAAAACTATTTTTCTTTTTGTATTACTTTTAATATAGTATATTTTAATATTGTTTTAATATTGTCTGCTTATCTGTATTATTGTGTTGCATTGTTGAAGAAGCCTGTGACCTAAGATTTTCAAGGACATAATTACTCTGTAGCTATGTTAGTTTGACAATAAAGAACCTTGAACCTTGTAATGCACCGACACTTACTCGATATAACGATACCCAAAGTGTCAGACATTATCCATTCTTATATCATAAATTAAATCGATATATTGCCTAGCCCTAATTGAGTCCAACACCAAGAACCGAGTTGTAATAGAGACTTATAATGGCACTGCATTAAACATTTACAGAGGTTTTGCTAAAGCTACCAAGAGTGTACCATCCGAGACCGACAGTTTTTGTATGAGTTTCAAACAAAACTCTTTTTTGACGAGAGTTCAATGAGATTATTGACACCATGTCTCTTGTCTGTACAGTAAATATGAAGCAACATGCGGCAGCTGGTTAGCTTAGCTTAGCATGAAGACTGGAAACTGGGTTATAGAGCTAGTCTATCTCTGTCATAAATCTCAAAGTGAGGACTTAATCTTCTAGGATGGACACTTTAACATTTAAAGAAAAACCAAAATCTTGAGCTTGTATGCCAACAGGAATATCATATTTACAAAATAACTTGAAATGCTGTCACCAGAACTTCGAAAGTGTTCTCATAAATGATTCAATTTGTAATAAATACAAGTTTGGAGTAGAGAAGAGGCAAGAAATCCCCCAAGCTGTATAGAGCCTTTATACGTGCACACACACGTGCACACACACGTGCACACACACACACACACACACACACACACACACACACACACACACACACACAGCAAATTAAACAAACACACACGAGCACATTCTGTTCTACAAAAAACAGCGTCGGCCTTTGGACGAGAAAATCGTGTTATGGTGCCAGTAAATCCTGCTGAGAGCTGTCCTAACAAAGCCACTGAGACCTGCTCTTTCTTCCGACCCAGAAAACACTTCCTCTGAAACTTCGTGCGTAACCTCTCACTCAATTTGAAACTCAAAAGATTGAGGTTTCCTGAAGATTACTGTGTGTTCCAAACCAGTGGGTCTGAATTGCTTTAGCATTTACATTTCCGCATAAAGTAAATTATAAAGAAACTCCAATTCTGTCAACTCTGTTTATTTATTTTTTGGGGTTTCTGACTTATTGGTTGTACAATGATTTTCTCAGTAACTAAATGTTGAGGCATTTGCAGAGAAAAGGCCAGCGTTTGCTTTCTTTTCATCCACAATAATACAAAAATGAGATGGGACGAAGAAGCACAAAAAGGTTCAGCTCATTAAAAAAATAGAACACACACACAACTACGCACAAACACAGACAGATACACAACACACGCCCACCATCACAACATATTGTTTACAAGTGGAGCTCGAATGGACAGGTAGTGATTAGACACAACAAAGGAACCACCTCTGCAAATCTGGGAGCCTGCAGTGTACCGTGTGTGTGTGTGTGTGTGTGTGTGTGTGTGTGTGTGTGTGTGTGTGTGTGTGTGTGTGTGTGTGTGTGTGTGTGTGTGTGTGTGTGTGTGTGTGTGTGTGTGTGTGTGTGTGTGTGTGTGTGTGTGTGTGTATAAGCATTTTCCTCTTTTACACATATAGTGGTTGGCTAGATGTACTTAAAGGTCCATCCATTACTCTCCAGAGGCAGCCTAAAAAGCTTCAACTCAGAGATGCATGAATTCTAAGTATAGTCTTTCTTTTACAAAAAAAAAAAAGACTATACTTCGAAGATATAGAAAGCACTATAACAGCTTTTCCAGCATAGTGCCATAACAAGAAAGATGTCTAATCTGTGACCTCCAGTATGGGATCATCGCATGCAAACAAGGAACAGAAATCAGAAGGAAACTTGAACTTATGTTTTTATTTTGTTTTAACCCCCCTCAGAGTTTGACGGGTTTGGAGGAGTAGCAGAACATGTTGGGGAATACCTTCATTTGCTGAGTTTGATGAGAAATCATTACCACTCTCTTATCTATTATTACTATGAGGCTACACTAAGCAGCTTGTGAGCTTATCTCAGCACAAAGGCTGGAAGGTGATACAAAAAAACCTTACGAGGAACTCTACATGTCTCTAATCAACATGTTATATGGTGTTTGTTTAAAACATCACACAGACTTACGGGGGTGATATGTATGCTATTTCTTTTTATGCTGCTCTTACGATCTAGCAATCTTTCATCTAAGCGAGCAAGAGATAACATGTTAATGATAATGTCATGTGTGTCATAAGTAACAGTTATTTTTCAAGCTTAGTATCTATTGGCAGTAGCTCTGTATTTAATATAATAAAAATAGATTTAACTCAACAAAACTAAAAAGTATAGGTTAACAGTCCCTCAAAGTACAGTATATGCTCTCTGCTGTTACATACAAAGAAGTATTTGGAAGGGCTTCTATATTTTCCTTTTGACACTTCTGAAACATTGACTAAAGCACAACACACTCGGGGGGTTTGCCGCTACAGCCTTCTTTGGTGCGGTGTGACAATTAGCCTACAGTGCATATATTGGAAAACTTTGACCATTCAGCTTGATATGACTGAATTTGATGATCAAGGCAACAAAAAGCAGTTATGTGTGTTATCTACACATTTGTAAGCTTTTTGTTTGTCTTTTCATGGCGTTGCAATATCAAATGCTAAGAGCAAACAACTTTGGAAATCAGGTGGGGAAGGACATAGAAGAAACTGCGAAAAACTACAGAGAGTGAACGGATGGGTGAAACAAACACATGACTTTCACCAAGGGGACTCGAGTTTGTGTCCTATGTCAAATCAAAAGTTAACCGATGATCTATTTACATTTACTACGAGAAGCATACTTTTGTGAACCAAATCCACAATCGTTTACTGAACATAACCAAGTTGTTATGTTGCCTAAACTGGCGAATAGTTTGGTTTGAATTGTCAACATCCGCTACATGATTTAAAGTGAGTCTGTATGTGACGTGTTGGGAATCAAAAAGGGGCGATATAACACATGCAGGGCCATGTTATTTATACAGCTTCCCACAAGATCAATAATATATATATATGCATCCAACGCACACTTCACTGCATGACTTTAAAAACTCTTCTCCACTTGTACTACTTTGAGTTTAGCATTTACCACAAGTCCAACTCTATCAGTGGTGGCTGCTGTTCAGCAAAAGTCTCATTTCATTTTCATTAAATTACTGCCAAGTTCTCTTACATCAGAAATGAGCTGAGTTAACACATACTGTAGATTACGATGTAAATGCTTAATTCAAAAACTTGAGTTATGGCAGCTGTTTGTGCAGCGAAGCCACTCGGCCATTAACTGATCATCGTCATGGGGAATAAATCTGACCTGTAAGGTCTAACCGCTGGTGCTGAAGAGGGCAAAGGGGAGCGGGAATAATGGGGTTTAGATAATAAGATGCACTTAAATAACCCTGTGGGGAGCTGTCAGGGCTCCAGCAGAGAGAGAGAGAGCCAGACACAGAGTGGGAGAGAGGCCGGTCGCTCAGACCACAGAGGACGGAGGATTAGACCAACACTGTCCACTTAAGCAGATCAAAACCCACCTCTAGCCTCTTCAGACCAGCCGCTCTCCCACACCACTTTCAAACATACACATGTCTGATATTGCTCTTCTGTATCACCACTTCATCTCTAATAAAAGTAATTCAATGGATGCCCAATCCATCTGGCATGATATATTGGCTCAAGTGTTTGAAATATGTGGTTTATCAGATTAATCAGCAAGTGGTTATACGTACCTTTGCATGAGAAGTGGTAAAGACAAGGCTCTTGCATTTAAATCAAATGAATAGTTTTACAGTTTAAGTGTCAATTGAATATGAAGCTACAGCACGCTATCTTTTGTTAGTATAAAGAGTGGAAACAGAAAGCTTCGCTCTGTCCAAGGGAAACCAAATCTGCCTACCAGCACCAACACCCATCTTGTTTGTTTGATCTGTGCAAAAGCCAAAGTGTAAAATGTGTTGCCACTTTACTTCCTGAAGTCTCCACTGATTGGCTGATCAATCAACCAATAATCAAACAGGAGAAAAAGCGATAAACGATCAACTTAAGTGATTTTTTAATGCAAATAATGCCGTTTTATAACCTCTCAAATATGTACATTTTCAGCTTTAATATCATTTTATATCATATTAAACTTTGGACAGACATACGAGACTTAACTTTGGACTTTATGAAGCTGGAAATTAAAATATGTCTGAGTGTTGATTCTTATACAGATGAAACAAACAGATATAAGATGTTCATTAGTGAGCTTTGGAGGTGCTGATACGCAGATTTCATTACAGGCCAACCCAGTCTCATGGCATTTCGTGTTATAGTCACGAAATGTAATCTATTGATTCGTGTTCACCAACACGATTTCCCCCTTTTTTTCGTGTAACATAGAACGATTTTAAAAGCAATGTATTTCTATTGGTAGTATGTTTCGTGCCTGCAGCACGTCTTTTTGTCCGGTCGGGTCTTGGAAGACCGGAAGCTGTGTGGTTCATAAAAACATGTTCTTACCCAATATCAAGCCACAATTATTGCTTTTATTTTNAAAAGCAATGTATTTCTACTGGTAATGTGTTTCGTGCCTGCAGCAAGTCTTTTTCTCCGGTCGGTCATGGAAGACCGGAAGCTGTGTGGTTCATAAAAACATGTTGTTTCTCAATATCAAGCCACAATTATTGCTTTTATTTTAAATCGTATAATTTCGGACTTTTGTTGCCGTCTGTGAGGAAAACAAATGGGGCTCAGAGCCTCAAAATACTGAAATCTGTATTTTTTAAATCTTTTTTTCCTTCTAATTTGTTATTCTTTTCAAAATAACACACTGTTATTTACTCAACAATAACACACAATTATCCTTGCTTTTATTTATTGGTTTGATTCCATAATCTCGGGCTTTTTTGGCATCCGTCAGGAACTGAATTTCAAAA
>NW_011343881.1:63972-85683 GCF_000735185.1 Notothenia coriiceps
TCCCCCAAATCTAGGGGCAGCCGCACTCTTCTTCACAATGCTGTTAAGGCCCTGCGCGGTCATCTTCTCTTTTGGGCTGTTGGCTGCAGCCCGGCTTTCCTGCCCACATTTCCCCTTCGCAACAGCACTTTTTTGCTCGGATGCTGCGCCCTTTGAAACTGCCCACTCTTGGGTGAACAGGGCTTGGGCTTTCCCCCTTTTTATTTGCAGAAATTTCTTTTTTGTTGCCTTACCCTCCTGCTATGTTCGGGGAGGCGTCCGTCAAATGGACAGCGTCCTTCTGGGACAGCCAGGGTCAGATCAGCGAGTCTTCCCCTACTTTGGGTGCATTTCAGTTACTGCAACCAAGGCTGGAGCTGTTTTTCAGAGGGGCTCAGGCAAACCCTTGCAGGTGTTCGAAGGCTTAATTAGGACGATCAAGGGTGCATTCGTTGAACACTCTACTAGTTATACTTTTCTAACGTGCATGATATTCCTAAGATAATTTAGCATAGTTATTCAGCTTTTCTTAAGCTGGGTATTGTCGCCGATAATCAGGCAATATTTGAAATAATAAAAAGGGCTTGCCAATATTTCAGTTGATTCGTGTAATGAATCCAGCAAATGTATGCAAATTTTTTTGTTTTTACATGCCATTACAGAAAATAAAACGAACTTTATCATCGAATATGGTCTAATTTTCTGAAGACTGAGTCCTGCATATGATTAATGCTGCCCGCATTATGCCCCGCACTCAATCTGATTTTTTCACCCATTTATAATTATATGCTTTTTACATTTGCATAACACCAATTTGCTTCAAATACTGCGACAACTTTCTAATTGGGCTGGGAAAACAGCAAAACGCTTCGCAGTAGAGGCACGCTAACCCCACAGGAACATTATTGGCGAAACACAATAGCCCCAGCCATGGGGCTGCCAGTTCTGGGGGGCGTCTCCATTCAGTTTTTGAGATAGTCTGGCGTGGTCTCGTTCCATTTCAAGCAGCTTGGGTTTGACGCTCGGGCGTAACCTTTGGCGCACTGGCCATCAACATCCAATCCCAGAGCCTTTGAAGAGTTAATTCACGGGGACTGTAGTCCTAAACGGTAGCTGGGGGATTGATGGGCTGAGTGCTAGTGTATTCGGCCATCCTAAACTCCTAGAGGCCTACGTCTGCTTTCCGGCGTTATTTTTATTTTGCAAATTCAGTTCCTGACGGATGCCAAAAAAGCCCGAGATTATGGAATCAAACCAATAAATAAAAGCAAGGATAATTGTGTGTTATTGTTGAGTAAATAACAGTGTGTTATTTTGAAAAGAATAACAAATTAGAAGGAAAAAAAGATTTAAAAAATACAGATTTCAGTATTTTGAGGCTCTGAGCCCCATTTGTTTTCCTCACAGACGGCAACAAAAGTCCGAAATTATACGATTTAAAATAAAAGCAATAATTGTGGCTTGATATTGAGAAACAACATGTTTTTATGAACCACACAGCTTCCGGTCTTCCATGACCGACCGGAGAAAAAGACTTGCTGCAGGCACGAAACACATTACCAGTAGAAATACAAGGACATGCTTTTATGAACCACACAGCTTCCGTCTTCCAAGACCCGACCGGACAAAAAGACGTGCTGCAGGCACGAAACATACTACCAATAGAAATACATTGCTTTTAAAATCGTTCTATGTTACACGAAAAAAAGGGGGAAATCGTGTTGGTGAACACGAATCAATAGATTACATTTCGTGACTATAACACGAAATGCCATGAGACTGGGTTGGCCTGTAATGAAATCTGCGTATCAGCACCTCCAAAGCTCACTAATGAACATCTTATATCTGTTTGTTTCATCTGTATAAGAATCAACACTCAGACATATTTTAATTTCCAGCTTCATAAAGTCCAAAGTTAAGTCTCGTATGTCTGTCCAAAGTTTAATATGATATAAAATGATATTAAAGCTGAAAATGTACATATTTGAGAGGTTATAAAACGGCATTATTTGCATTAAAAAATCACTTAAGTTGATCGTTTATCGCTTTTTCTCCTGTTTGATTATTGGTTGATTGATCAGCCAATCAGTGGAGACTTCAGGAAGTAAAGTGGCAACACATTTTACACTTTGGCTTTTGCACAGATCAAACAAACAAGATGGGTGTTGCCGGCCCATCTGTCACATTTGTATCTCAACAAAATATAATTAAATACTTTAAACAATATTTTTCACCATGGTAGAGTAATATATTTATAAACTCAACTTCAACAGTACCGCAATGGACTAACTCAGGGTCTTGCTGATAAGGTCATTGTGATATGGATGAAACAGAACAAGCTAGGACCTTAGTTGGACTGTGGGCGTTATTTAAGCCATTTCGAACATCCATTAAGCATCTCCTAGCCAAAATGGCAAAAGAGTAAAGGCTCCCTTTAATACAAGTGCTTTGTCTTAAATGCTGCTTATATTTAAAGGGTGGCGGTGGGGTTAGGTACTTTGGAGAAACCAGCTTGATGCGCGTAGAATTTGAAAATTACACAACCGGAAAAAACTTGCCACTTCCTTAAAGCCCTTCCTCCAACACACACGGACGCGCACATGACCAAATGAGGGCACGAGATAAGTTTGTGCACAGATGGAAGGGCTGACAGGCACGGTAGGCCATCCAGTTACTTTAGCCGGGCCGGCTCAGATGAGTTTGTCGTGCTTTTTTACAGTACACGCTTCACAGGATGACATTTTTTTATGGATTTTTTGTCAAAGCACTTCAGATATTCATTGCTATCGGGATGTTAAGAGCATTCGATGGAATATAACAAAAAGTGTATCTCGAGCCGGTTTCTCAAACTTATCTACCCCACCTTTAACACTGTTCTTTCTTACAATGCGTGTAGTTTAAATCATAAACTGACTAAAATGACTGAATCTCATCATTGAAGATCCCAATACTTTAAAAACTTGTTTTCTTGCCACCCAAGACGGTTATTTTCTCATCACTCTTTCAAAAAGCAGCATTCAATTTTGGTCCTGTCAATCATTCTGGCAGAGCGGCTGCCACTTTTCTTTTCAATTGGTGTCAATCTTTTTTAAATACAGAACTTCGGCAGAATATTGCTATATATATATATCTTTTATATTTGCTTTGATATCAAATGTTTAAACACTATTTAAAAAACACTTAAAAAAAACGTAAAAGCTGTTTATCCAAGCGAGGTCTCTCCCCCGCTCTGGAGCTCCCTGCTGTGCTCTGAAACATTTACATCTCCATCTGCTCCACAGAGAGCCCGGTGGAGGAGCTCGACCGAGAGAGGGACCGAAATTGCGAAAGGGAAAGTGAGAAAGAGCAAGAGAGAGCAAGAGATTTCAGGACATTTCATCACGCTGACTGGGAGGCATCTCGGAGATGAGATGTGGGGGCGGCTGGGATGAATATGTAAGGTCAGACTCTCAGGTAGATCCAGCTTCTTGTTTAACCTCCTCACAGCGTCTTCAGAGGCCACCTTGTTTCCTATTCAGCACAAAGCCAGGAGAAAAGTCACGGGAGTACCCCTCCTTATCTCGGGAAAGCGGCTTTAATTCAATTAAAGCTGTGACACGGAGGTGAGGACAACTGACGCCTGATATTGGAGAAACACCCCGTCAGATTAATTATCCCCTCACCCTCTGGTTAAACGGCTTTCATACTGTAATCTGCCTGAAATCGTAATAACACCATCAGTAATCGAACACAAAGGGGAAAGCTCGGGATGTATTTGCAGCTGTGGCAGATTAATAACGGTTCATTAGTAATAATATCAATTAAAACGTGTCTACGGTACTGTGAGGTGAGAAGGAGAGAAGTAAATAAACCACAAAAAGAAGATAAGGATTCTCTCCTGCATCTTGTTTGGTTTAATTCCTGCCTAATGCGACTTTAATCAGAAAAGTGGGTGAGCACTTGTAATTTTGTAATGAACTCATTAAAACCTGTTTACGCCTGCATGTGAAGGCATCAGTTCAGTTATTACCTAGGCCTTGTGTGAATGATTAGGACTGTCAGGTTAATCTAAATACATACAAAATCCTTGATTAGAGCTTCTACGGCTTAGCTGCTCATAGGGAGAAGCAGCGCTGCCATGCAGTCATTAATCAGTGCCATGGGTGCATTCCGACAGGTGATTGTCTAAAATCATGCAGAAGCAGATGTTTAAGAGTCAATGATGGACATGTTTATCACCATAACACATCCAAGACTAATTAAAAAAAAACCTGAATGATTCCTTAGAGAACAATATTTTACAGTAACGCCATATATACGCTGCAGTGAATTGTTTAAGCCAAGACATTCCCTGCGTACAACCAGTAGCTAAAAAAACACCCTTTTATCTTTGACAAACTCTCATAAAAAGCAGCATCAATACACAGAGAGCACAAAGTGATACTGTGAGTGCAGCCACAGCACATACAGATGAGCACACAGTCACACACACAACCAGCTTTGTAATCCATATCAGAGATGCAAACGGTGAAGCAGTACCTTCCGCTCACGCAGAGCCTCATCCCGAAGACTGAGAGATACAAATCCTGCCGCCTGAGCCTCTCGCCGGGGAAATGGAGAAAACCCCCTTTTTTAAATGCGAACGCAGCTTCCCCCTTTACAGTTTAGAGAAGCCCCCAGCACATGCACAGCATCCCACCAACACTGCCGCCACCTCCGACACCACAACGCAACTCCAACAGGAGGCAGGAGGGAAGACAGAGAGGGAGAGGGACTGTGCAAGAGTGGAAAGAAAAGGAAGAGTGGGAGGGAAGGAGCTTAAAGGAAGAAGACGCGGGGGCGTGATGATGGAGAGCTGAAAGATATGTGCAGAGAGAGAGAGAGAGAGAGAGAGAGAAAAAGGGGGGAAAGCTTACCTGATGGTATTCATCTCTTCATCAGGTACCTAAAGGAAATGACAGCATGTTAGTGGAGGGGACTCATAACTGCTAAGTAGCATCGCTGCAGCACAAACAGAAACAAAACATACATATTCAGCAGGCGCGCTCTTATGTCCCCCCCCCCCACTCTATCTCTTCCCTCCGCTCCCTCCACGCTGGTGAGAAAACCCTCATCAGGCTGTCTACATCTGCGCTTACTCGAGGTGAGAGGAGAACAATCATATCATAGCTAGAGTGTGAGAGTGATAAAAGAGAGGGGAAAGAAGGGGAGGAGGGGGTGTGCAGGGAGAGCGGAAACCTCCATTGCAGCCAGACTGCAGATACATAGCAAGCCCCCCCACGAGGGATGCTGGCAGCAACTCAATATCATTATGCTGAATCGGAGAGAAAGAGATGAAGAGGAGGGGGTGTGGAAAGAGATGGAGATAGGAGGCAGAGAAGGGGGGAGGTGAGGGGAAACAGGTGGTCCAATCTGTTGAATCTCCAGTCCCCCACCGTTAGGGAGAAAGCATTACAAGTCTGCGGGCCCTCTTTCTGAAGGCGATGAATTATGAATCACAGTATTCTCATCCTCATTCAGATTTAGGGTGCAGGCCCGATCACATGCTGCCGTGTTATCAAGGAATACTGGGGAGCAGGATTAACGTCCACTAGTTTTATTAATGGAGGGAACAATCGTTGCAAAGACAATATTACGTCTCCAGGGTGCGTGAAACATAATGGAGACAGAATACCAAGTAATACAAGCCTCTAAGCCGGGGGGAAGGATACTGAACGATTGGAGTTTGCATCCTTAGCGAGTGCACAGCTGAAGGTCGTGTGCCTGTGAAGAATGTTTCGTTAGTGCGCTCACACAAGTGCAAGGACTTGTGTGAGAAACTTTGCACACACACTAGCACACTACATTGAAAGATGAACACCAACAGGCTCACATGCCTGCCTCTCTCAGCGCCCACACCACCCACCTTTTTTTTTTTTTCAAGCAGTTGCTAAGGTGACGGCAAAGGCTGAATTTTAATCAGACAATAAATTAAGGCAATGTGATCTTCTGCTTTATTATTAAATGGCGGAGGGATCTGTCAAGAGTGTTTTGGGTTCCAGGGGAAACACCGACAGACCGCAAATTAAAACTCGCCTGTGAACAGTACAGTCGCATGTTTACAGATTGTCCTGAATGCAAAAACATAGTCATAATAATGCCGGGTTATGCTTTCTAGAGACTGGAATAATACATTTTGAAACAAGAGGTGAATAACCAGATGGATCATCATCTACAGCAGGGATAAGTGTCATGCTGATACTGCAAATACACTCACTTTTTATGTAGTCATTTCTAATTGAGCCTTTAGGCTTGTCTTCAGGTGACATACGGAAACCACCAGTTGCTATTCCTGAGAGAAACAGTTTTCACACAGGTTTCTCTGCCTCTACGGCCATTTTTGCAAGAGTATGTCTCAAGCTGATTAAATGATGGATGTGACACAGTAAATGCTGCTGAGGGGGCTGAGTCAGTAATTGTTCAGTTTGGATTGTGTGTGGAGGAGTTGCTGATGGGTAGAATGCTAATGAGCGCGCAACCATAAAAGCCAGATCAGTGGTCAGCATGAAGCAGCGCTCCTGTGCACACAGATCACCTGAGTGGAGCCATGTCTGCGGTCAATTCTTATGATGTACCTTTGTTAGACTTTTTATCTCGTGTGAAAAATATTTTACATTTTTCTTTAAAGCAGCTATTATTCATTATCAGGGTATTTAGGTCTGTTTAAGTGAACCTGCTTGACCATGTTTACCAGCTAGTGGCTATCTTTGCCTGTTTGCCTGTTAAGAGCTTATTCTTAAAAACGACCGCCTGCTGCAACTAAAAACAGTTAATTACTTAAATCTTAATATATATGTTTATAACTATAAGCGAGTGTTTGTGCATTGGTTTGAGGTGTCTGTGGGGATAAGGGCTTATGTATGTATGTGTGACTAAATGTTTGGCATAACATATTTATTTCTTCCCTACTGTGTCCATAAAAGTTCTATTTCATATTTTTCTATACACACCTTTCCTTACTTTTGTATTTCTTGAGGTTTTGATGTGTGGATTATTTCCTGTATGCTGTTGTTATAATCTCGATTAAAACATATCTTCATAGTCTGCATTAGACAAAGTAACCTCATCATGACTTGCCTATTTCTTCCCTGCTCTGAATTGTAGAGCAGAAAAGCCCCAGATCAAAATCAAGAGTGACTTACTCAAATCATGCAGCCTTCATTTACTCAGGCATCACTTCAAACTCTGTGAGGAACAATTTCCACTCCAATCATAGCATATGTTCCTCAGCCTGGCTGTGATTAAAGCCTGGGATGACTCTCATCACTCACCATGTTGGTGCCCCTGGGCAGAGAGGCAGATCTGCAGGGGTATCTGGGGAAGTCGCGATGAAACTCCGGAAAGGGACACTTCAATTCAAAGCCTTCACAGAACTGTGGAGGAGGTGGGATCACGTTTCTCTCGTCTATTTCCTGCTGTGGTGTTGTCTCTACTTCCTGTGACTGGTCATTCCTCCTCACATTGTCGATGTCGGTCTCCAGATAGGTTTTCTGTGCCAGGTCAAGGAGGGTTTGATCTTCTTGGGTCTTTTTCTGCTCGGGTAAAAAGCCCTGCTGTTGGGCCATTGAGCAAGGCAGCCGCTGTGTCGCCACGTGGGTCTCGCCTTCGGGCTGGGGGGGAGTTGTGGTGGTGAAGCTGGAGGGAGAGGGTGGATGCCCAAATACCTCCAGGCTGTTTGGGTCAAACAAACCTCATCCAGGAACAGTGAAACTATCCTGGTCTTTCATATTTTACTACACTGTAGTTGTACAGTATTAGCGCTGGTGTAGGTCAGAGCAGAGCCCCTCCCCTGACACAGCCCACCCTCTCTGGCCATGCGTGCAGTTTGTTGTGTTGGCTGCCTTCGCCTGTGCATGAGCTCTGCAATGAGGCCAGAGGTGGGAAGTAGTGGAGTACAAATACTTCGTTACTGTACTTACATTTTTCTGGTATCAGTACTTTACTCCACTTTTTACTTTTTACATTTTTAATACCTGTACTTTCTACTTCTTACATTTTCAAAACAGGTTCGTCACTTTAGTTTTAATCTGCGTTTGGTGGCGCGATCATTATTATTTAGAGTCATTGCGTGCCTATTGATTTGAACACGACCCATGTATCCATCATTTCCTGGTCTTCTCTAAAGAAGAGGGACCAATGAAAACGTTGTCATGTTGCCGTTGTTCAGCATGGAAACATTCATTAGCTAACAACGACATTATTGTTCTATTCATATAAAGGGAGGTCAGGTACTCTTTAAAACAGCTGCTAGTTATGGGTACTTTTTACTGAAGTACATTTCGAAGGCCATACTTCTTTACTTTTACTTGAGTAAAGAAGTTTAGTCAGTACTTCTACTTTTACCATTTCTGAATGAGGCCATATGTAAGGGCAACCTGAAGGTTTCCCACACCTTCTCATTCAGGTTTGAAGCACTTCCTTCCTTTGGTTCCTGATAAAGTTGGCTCGTGGGCTCATGCTGCGGGCACTGTGGCAGGATGGCTGGTTTTATGAGGGCCCCATCAGCTCCTCTAGCTGGCGTTTCTGCTTACAGCTTGTGAGTCGGCCCAAGATTTGTTTAAGTATCTAGCTCATCTTTGCTCTAACTCTAGGGAAGAGGATGCATGCTGTGCTGCTTGTCACGTCCGTCAGCAAGAATCCGTTCTTCACGGATGTGTTCTTTCTCTAATTGTTGCAACTGGCTGCTACTGATCCATGGTCTATTGGAAAGCCCAACATTTTAAAGAGTTCTACCCCAATCTTGTCTTATTAGTTTGCAATCCTGACCTAGAAGAGATCCTATTCATTTCACTCTAGGCTGAACAGATGGCCTCCTTCAGTGCCAGAATAACCCCCTGCTATGTCAGACAAGGACATCCATGAGTTAAAATGTAATGCAGAGAACAACGGAGACACACTATTAGGTCAGTCTAACAAAACTATCACTCATCTCTTAATATTTGCCCACAAACACGATAACATCCTCTTGTGTTTCGACATTCTGAGGCCGAAGTCAAAGGAAGTGAAATCACAGCTTCTCTGTTAATCTGCTGAAGCTTCAGGTTTGGGTTTAATGAGGGAATTCTCACACAATTGTGGCGAGTGTCTTCGCTACTTGACGGAGCTTACTCCAAGGGTGCTGTTCTTAATTAGACGGTCTATTGATAGCAGAGTAGGCAAAGCTTTTTCAGCTTTTTCCAGGTCATTGGTCGGTGGAGAAGAGCATTGATCCAACAGAGCACATGGCAGCTGACACACAGACTAATGGACAGGCAGAGTAATGGATTACGATAATCATATCAATATCTCTCATGAAACAGAACAGAAGTGCTCATAAAAGACCATTAGGATGTTGAAATGGAAAGAGATGTTCTAATGAAGAATAATGGCTCTCTCCCCCTTTATTCAGTTTGTATGATAAACTAAGCCAGCATGCTCTATGCAGTCTTTCATTTATGCAAATGAGGTACTAAGTGAGTTTTTTCAACAATTTTTACATGTTCTTATCGATAATTCTCAAATATCTTTCTAGTTTTCATAAGCACGACTATTTTGTTAAGACACGTTGATTATATCATCATCATCCACGAGCCAACACCACTCCTAACATTTTTGCCTCCTGGCTTATTAACCATACTTGATTTTGATTGTCTTGATCAAGGTGAGAAAGGAAAGGTGTGTATTTCCCCAAATGTCTGTTTCTATTCCTTTAAATGACATACTTGCATTGAATAGATTTGTTTACATACCAGTGATATTTTTCTTAGCTCTTTTCCACTGTTGATGCAACTTTAGGATTCTCTTTACACATATAATTGAGTACATGCAGGCACTTTCAGTGACTACAAAAAGCTGGTGTTACAGTTTCTCAATTCGTGATGCCTCTGTATCTTCCCCTTATTCCTAATTTAAACATTCCCTGGTGATGCATGCAATCTGTGCCATGAAGACAGCATTGACAAACTAACGCGTGTATTCATATGGGCATGCTGAAGCTGTAATCCATCAATATTCAGATGGTTGTATAACTGCATCGATACCAGCTCCGTTAGTCTGTGCATGGGAGGAGTTGAAGAGATCAGGATTGACAAGTGAGTGGCCGCAGTTTGACAGAAAATAAAAGCGGCATACAGTACCAAGCCGGGCCAGGTTTAGAGACCCTTTAATGTCAGTCCCCAATCTAAAGCACACGTTAAAAATTAATGCTTATACGAAATCTGAACTTGAAATGAAGACTCATTAGCCTTCTAGAAAATGCGACAGGAGAAAAGAGATGAGGGCAGCATGCAGTGTGTCGTCCCTGAGTATTCCACATACTGCAAAGATGGATTAACCCTAATAATCTTTAATATTCCAATTATGAGTCTAACTCAAAGAAGACCCTCAACTTGTCCTACATATAGTCTTACCCTTGACTCAGAAAGTGATAATAAAGGGCGGCTGTACAGCGCATCTTGGCATGCAGGAGCCAGACTGTTCCGGTCCCCGGGGGGATCATTAGCGCTGCATCTGATATGTAGGGTTTTAGCCATGACTAGGTGGCCTGCTTCGCGCATGCGTTCCTCCAGACTTGGGCCCCCCGCCCCCCACACACACACACAGCCACCTCACAGGACACCCAGGACACCCCCCCCTGTCTGGTACCAGGGAGGAGCACCAAGCCTTCAGTACACAGACATATCTCTATATCATTTCCAAGCCGCCTTTTTCTTCAGGCGCTCTCCATTGTGCGGCCATTTCTCACAATTTTCAGACTTTCCAGACAGGCACAGGCTTATTCCATGATGAATGCCTTTAATAATCTCTTTTCAATCTCAGGAGGAGGAGAGGGGTGGGAGCCAATTTAGAACTATCGCCCTGACAGCAGAGACCATCTGCCCATGGCCGCCCAGAGGAAATGGTGCTGAAATGGATTCCTGCTACAAACGCAGAGGTGGGGATAATTGGTGATGCTTGCTTGATTCGTGGTTGCACTGCTGCTGCGTGGATGGGCTGAGCCTCTGCAGGGGCCAGAGTTTCTGCGTCCCTAACTTAAGCCTGCAGAGCGGACTTAAAGCCACGGCTGATCAGTTCTGACCATAAAGAAGTAGCGGCCACTCAGCTGTTACTATGGCAGTCTGTTTGGCCTTTCCTTCTCCTGGAGGTCAGTTTTATGCTTCTCAAAATGACAAAAGCCAGTTATACTTGTTGCTATATTACAGCAAAAAACAGCATCAAACTTATATTAAAGATAACAGTAACGGAGAGCGGCCTGAGGCCTTCCACACAGGGCAGATAAATCTACAACGCTGGACGAAAAAGTAATTTTCCATCTTTTCCACAGAGCACCATTTAATGTTTTTAAACGACAAACCGATAAAATGCATCAGTGAATTAATGGCTTGTATGAGAGGACCAGAAGGCTTGAAATAAAACTTAAAGGAACGTGTTATCAGCAGGATCGGTGCATCTCTCCTGCTCAGCAAAGCAACACGCAAAGCCACGATTGATTTCAGATTGTTGGAAGCATTTTCAGTGAATCACTCAACGTGTCTCCATCTTTAGTGCTGCATATTACTTGCTCGGGTATGGGACTGACTGCCTCCTGTAACTTAGCCGAGCCCCGTCAATAATAGCTAACAGGTGCACATGTAAAAAGCCAGGATGAGGAAACAGCGTGTCATCAGATGCAGCATCAATAATCCATCTCATGCAGAGACACTTGTCAATGCGGGCAGACCTGTGGGGTCGCTTTCAGAGGACCACACTGTGCAATCAAATGAGAATGGGCTAAATTGAATAAGAGCCAGCTCATTCTGGAGGTGTAGAGATAGGTTTCCTGGGATCCATGCTGAACACACAGTAAAGTCTGCAATAACATCAGTCAGAAAGCAATTACAGAAGCACATAATGCATACCACAAGGGCGATGAGCATCTGTTTCAAACTGAAAGCCTGTTATCACAGACAAAGCCAGTTTAATCTTTGCAACACATCAACAAGCGGCTGTGCTGGATCACTTCAAGAATATACACTCTGCTGTAGATTTGCAGCATCTCAAACTATAGCTTTAATTCATGTGGGTTTGGAGTGGATATACCCTGTATGATATTTTCTATAAGGATGTGTTACTGGGGAGGGGGACCAGCTGACCTCAATACATGTCATTATCATACCACAGTTTTCTGTCAACAGAGCCTGTCACATCCCTGTGTGTGAGCTCCACCAACTCAGTCACACAGCAAATGGTGTCTGTAGCATCGTGCAGCAGATTCACAGAGTTGTTATCACAGGTTTTGATGACTTCCTTGTAAAATAGATGAAAATGTGTGCCACCTTCAGAAAACCCAAGAAACTCAACAAAGGAAAAGCTCTTGGCAGTAGCTTATCTTCGGTTTTATGAAGTGCAATGCAAAATCTGCAGACAATATTACATAAGCACATAGATTGCCACCTTCAACTGTAATTGGTCATATGCACTGTTGTCTTTTTGGTTTTTGAGGTACAGTTACTTAAGGGCTAAGGTAGCATGCTAACATGCTCAATATTATGACGACGTTTGGCTGTTATGTTTGGCATCTAAGTTAGCTTTTTAGCATGCTAACATTAAACAAAAGCTCAGCTGGACATTTTGTGTATATCTGCACTATATTTCGTGGCAATCCATCCAAAAGTGAACAACATCATCCTTTAAGGCACGGACACACCAGGCCGATTATCGGCGTCGTTGGGCGTCAGGCCGACGATGACCAAAACGCAGAGAGGCGAGGTGACGCAACAGTCGGGGTCCGTCTGTGTCAGTTCTTTGCTGTCAGATTGGTGTGTCCGGGCCTTTAGACACTGTATCTGGTAGTAGAGAAAAGGTGGGAGGATCAACAATTGATAAACATCCAACTATAGTAATTATCTCATTATGTTTAATAAATGTTCCCCAGATATTCAGGCATTAAGGCACACACACGCAACATAATGTTGCCCTTAATAAATTACCTTTATAAAAAAAATCTACCTAGAGGTTTCTGGCCACCAACCAAGTAAACATATTTATAGCAAATTGCTTGTCAAGAAGATAAATGCGGCAGCAGAGTATGAGAGTTCTGTTTTCACACTTATTTTTCTGTAACTTTTCTCACACACACACACACACACACACACACACACACACACACACACACACACACACACACACACACACACACACACACACACACACACACACACAAAGAAAGAAAGGGTGCCAATTATAGTAACTGTGTGATGAGGTTTCTCATACTGAGCCCCATGCCACCTTTGCCTCTAATCCTTTGTTATTAATTATATCTTCAACAAGCCTACACAGTTCTTGTGGTGTCAGCACCGAGTATCCATGGCAACAACCGGTTGGTCCCAGATCTCAGGGATGTACACACACACACACACACACACACACACACACACACACACACTCTGCTGCCTGACAAAACTGTGCCTAGCCGCAAAGATGCTCGACTGACAAGATGGATAACTCAACTGTAGAACAAATGAATGTAAAATAAGTCCTACCCCCCATGAGTATTTAGTTTTAAGCCCGACAAGCGTCTTCTCCTCATGGTCTCCAGAAATGTAACAATATTCACAGCCATTATTAGAGTGACCTAATTGAAAACAGAAAAAAAAGCCTGTTGTTAAATCCAAACATTGCACCAAGTGAAATAGGATTAAAAAACAAGATAGTGACTACAATCTGTCCCTCAGTAGGCAGAAGTGAATTTGAACTGAAGCACTAAAATGTATCATTGTGTAACCACATTTCAGAGCGAAATATATTGCTTTTGTGACTACCAACATTTTTGACAGATATTTATAGCTAGGAAAAAGCTATAAAGTTTAGGAACCAATTGGTTATACTTACGTTATTCTCTATTTATTTATGTTGACAACTGGCATCTTTTATGTGACTTGATTGGATTTCATTTTATGTTTATATCATGTTTTATGTACATCTTCTTTTGTTATGTATTATATACACAACTCAATAAAAGTTGGGGGGAAATATTGTACTTTTGACACCACCACATGTATGACAGCTAGGCTTACCTAGCAAAATGGTATTTAAATTAAAAACGTAATATGATTTTATAAAATATACATTATTACAGATTAAATAAAAAGCAATATATAAAGTTTCTTAGCTCTACCTAAACTAAATACAATTGGCTATAACATCCAATGCTACTCACACATCTATCTGTATCTACAATAATCCAAAAATATGAAACTTTTCAGCAGAAGTACTTTTTGTACATTTTACAAATAAAATGTTGCTTTTTACTTAAAATCTTGAGTAATGAATGATAATGAAAAGCTGTAAAACGACTTGTGTGCCCCCCTAGGAGCTTCTCAAATAACCAATTGCCTCAAATGATGTAACTTGAGTCAACGTCGGTTAGGTGTTTTTATGTTTTATTCCTACAGAATGCACGGTGAAAGGATAAGATGTGTTTTGTCAGTATAGTACTATTTTATAAAACATTCTTTATTGTTTAAGTGTCTGATACTCGATAATACAAAATACGTACAAAAAATTACAAGTAGGCATAATGATATCACATTATATGATATAGTCAGACACTGTATTTCAAATCAAGCCTAACGAATAATGAGTTCAAACTGGCTTTACTCACTTGAAATGCCACTCGTATTTTATATATGTGTGTATTGTAAGGTAACATTGAATGTTTGGAAAGGTGCCCTCAAATAAAATGTATTATTGTGTCTGTGCCTTTCTCACACTGTTAATGTTCTTTTTTCCCCCGACAAGGTTAACCCTGGTGTCAATAGGGAAGATCTGCACGGTTTCTCTACAGCCCATGTTGAGCAGAACAGGTGGTGCAGCTGCCTGGTTTTGCACGCCCACTATAACTTTGTCCAGGGTGGTCGTACTCCACCAAAATCACACTGGTGTTTGCTGTCCCCCTCTAGTTTGTGCACACAAAATCATTTTACTCTGGGCTCAGCAGGTGAACAACTAAAGAGGGGCTTCCACGTGTGACAGACCAGGCGTTGGTGCTGCCGGATTTGGAACCCCCACTTAAACTTTTTCCTGGATAGTCGTACTGTCATGGATCGATACTAGATTGAAAGATACAGGACTCGTATGGACAGGGCCGGTTCTAGACAATTTGCTGCCCTAGGCGAGATTTTAGCTGTCCTATAGTATACATTGAAATTTCAAACCGGTTTATCCCAATAATTATAAAGGAGTGCCTTGGAAATATTTGTTTACATAAATTGTGATCAAAACGTTTGGGACCCACTGAGATAACTTAAAGTTAACTAGCTAACACTCTAAGAGTCCTTTACCTCACTGAGCCTCTCAGTCTGACTATGCCACAAACCGGCCCTGGTTGACAGCATGGAGTTGCGTTATGAGAAATGTAGGATGATAATGTAGGATTCAATGTTGGACCTTGGCTCATCATTATTCTTTTTTGTAATCAATTAACTCTGTCACTACTATGGATTTCCAGCATAAAGATATCATGTGTAAAACTTTACTTTACAGCTACTTATGAAGCAGTTTGACCCTTTTCATGGCCAAATATGCAGCCTATCAGAGTAGAGAATGTTATTAGAGAAAAAGTGCTTCTATCAGCAGCAGGATATTTGCTAAACCATTTTGAAAAATGTTTTAGGATTTATGAAGTCCTCCAGTGTGTCCCCAGCATGACAGGCAGACAGTCGGATCGATACGGACAGCCCTGGGACTTTGAGTCCCTTGTTCTCCAGCAGAAACACGGCTCCACAAAGAGGGGCCGCAGCCCTCGGAGCAGTGCTTGCTCAGCAGCTCTCCGTCTGACCGGGGTCCGGGGACCCGCTCCATAATGGGCTTTTAATTGGGGACTGGCAAGCATGGTGCAGGGCCAGCTTTCACAACACATGTTCCATGGTTAGAGTCAGTGTGTAATAAATGGGATTTATGACAGGGTTGTCACAGAGGGAGTGATATAGGGCCACACACAGATGTGGAGATCTGTTCTTTAGCAGATATTCAAATTAGGGCACAGCCAAACATTTCCTGGTTTAATTGTTTTTTTACATTTGATGTTTTATAGTTGGCAGACAGGGGGGGAAGACACAAACTGAAATCTAGACTGTTATGTAACCAGGACATGCTGTTAACTAGGATCACATTTAGAGCTGGACGGTAACTGGATGAGCAGTCAGATAATCAGTCGAGTGAAACAGTGAGTATAAGGCTCCATCTGGACAACATTATAAATCATCACATTTCACAGACAGACTTCCTAATTGAGCTTGGACTGCATTGGATATCATTACAGTTGCAATAAAGGCATTATTAGTGACATAAATGGTGCGCTGATCATTACAATAAACTGTCTTTCGACACCGATAAGATTTAATCATATCTTCACTGTCCTGGTGTCATGCATTGGTAATCAAATGCTTAAGCCTTGAAAAGAAAATGTAACAATAATAAATACAATGTATTTAATTAAATGTAATGCATTGAAGGTTTGGATGTTACTTGTATTGGGGTTTGGAATGAGCAAGTTGAGCTATTAACAAATTCTAGTAAGACTATGAATTGTGTGTTAAATAGTAGGGATGTAACGATATATAGAATATCGCGATAAATAAATGTCTCAACACCGTCGTGAGAATGACGAAATCTACCGCGATTTTTTTCAATTTTGTTTCAATTTTTTTAATTTAAACCTTTATTCAACCAGATGGTCCCATTGAGATCATCGATCTCTTTTTTAAGGGAGACCTGTCCAACATGGCAGCAAGTAGGTTACAACACGAACATAAAACAACAGATAACACAAAAGGGCATCGTATTTAGAGGGCTACGTGTACATACATTTTGAAGTGGTGGAGAGACAATGCACAGTTTTACCCACTGCTGTCACCCATGGCCAAAGCATATCTCTCTGTCCCAGCAGCATCAGTACCAAGCAAGAGAGTTTTTTCCACAGCAGGGGATATTTTGTAAACGCCCAAACATCCCAGCTTCTACCTGGAAATTTGGACATGCTCATATTCCTAAAAGATAACCTTGATGATGCTGAGTGAGTGAGTTAGTGAGTTAGAGTTGAGTTACTTGAAAAACTAAAGTGAAACTTGATTTATTCTATTGCAGGGTCTGATTATTATATTGTTGACACTTTAAAATACTACTATCCTACTAAAATGCTGTACAAATCAGATTTATTATTTAATAAATTTTAAAAAATTACGATGTTATCGTATCGTGAGTTTTTGGTATCGTTACATCCCTATTAAATAGGGCTTGATAATGTGGCAAATAAAAAAGGTGAAACTAGCAAAAAGAAAATAGTAACGTTTTCGGGAATTTGTATATAGTAGAAGTTAGCAGTTATCACTCTTGTACAATATTAAACTAACCAGCATGTATATTTACAAAAGCATTTATTATATGGGTAATGATGTGTATGATCTGACAAAGAAGATTTATGTGGAGCGGCAGCTGTGAATCCCTGTATGTGTTGGTATGCTTACTGTAAAGGCTGAGTCACCATTATTGTGAGATACTAACATGTATCTTATAATGGTGCTAAGAAGATGGTTAGAGGGTTCACAATACTAACACATGAACTGATTGATGTAACAAAGCCACCTAATGTTACATATAGTCGCTGTGGGGGAATAAAGGAGAAACAATGTGACATACAAGAATAATCCCGATCCACTCGTAGCGTTTTTCCATGTTTTCCTCCACAAACATACAATTGGTATGAGTGATTTCTTTATAAAATTCAGCAGGTGAGTCAGAGTGTGGTCAATATAAAAGATCACTCTCATTCTGCCAACTTTTGCTAAAAAGGGCTGACAGGGTTGAGAGAGTTATTAGTGGGTTTTTACAACGTAAAGCATCATGGGAGTATAAGGCTGTTAAGTCTCTTGAGAGTCACAGATGACAGTAGGCATGTCAAAGTGCTCTTTTGTGGTGTAAGGACTCCTCTAGTTAACACTACTACCATATACACGATATTCATAACATACCGCTAAAAGTTAATGTAGGAACAAACTCTTTGTGTTTTTTGTTTATTCACTGTTTACCCTTCAGAGTCTTTTGTTCATTTCCCTTCTATGAAAAAGCAGCAGAGTGATGGCTCTGCTGTCCCTGAGGATCCTCCCTCTAACACATAGCCTCCTGGAGACACTCGACCTTTTTAAATATTAACATTCCCCCTCTTTTTGTTTTATTCACCAAGCTCTCCTCACATTGTGGGAGTAAAAATAATAAATAGATAAATATGTGTGATAATAATAATAATAATTCCTTACATTTATTATAGCGCTTTTCCAGATGCTCAAAGTGCTTTACAAATACACATTACACACATATGAATACAAATACATAATATATAATAATATAAATACAATACCCACAAGAGCAAATTCAGGTGAAGTGTCTTGCCCAAGGACATAACAGCTTTACAGACGCAGCGGCAGGTTTCGAACTGGTGTTCCCCAATGCCCCCGATCTGATGATCCACGCACATCCCACTGCGCCACTCCGCCCATCTTTACACCTCAAAGTCATCAAGGCCGTTTACAAGTACACATTACACACATATCATACATGTAACAGTCATGTACTGTGGATAGTACCCTGTTGAGGTCTCCATATTAGGTTGAATACTTAAAACGAAAGTGAATTATAATCAAATATAATCATGATATTCTTGTATAACCCAAAATGAAAATGCTTCATATTTTATGATTTTTTATATTTACAGTATAAACAAATTGGTTTGTTGAGTGTGTGTTTATGAGGTGTCCCTGATAAGAGAGGAGAGACAGTTTCTTCTCACAGCAGTACACAGGGAGGGGGGCTCCTGACTTAAGGAGAAATAGACTGAGGCCCCAAAAAGGTGGTTATGTCATAGCCGAGAATAATATTTTCCAGTCCTGCACACTAGAGGTCATGACCTTTTTACACAAACATGGGAAGGTGTGTCTTATGCCATAGCCATAGAATATGTCTGGTCATGTCCAGTCCTGTACATCAGAGGCCATGCCCAGTTTCCACAAATATGGGTATGGAGGAGGTGTCTTTAGCTTTTTCTGTCCTGTTTTTGAGCATAAAGACACTGGCAGAGAGACCACCGGTCGTTTATGAGGAGATGCCTCTAAATTCTATCGGGAGATTTAAATATTACAACGGAATTGGGCAGTTGAAGTTACAATATACTGTAATAAATGTAAAACTGTGAATTAGGGTTGCATATTAGAACATGACCACAGCATGATATGTTTTGTAGGATTGTCATGTTGTAACGAGAGAAGGTAGAAACCCTGAATAAGTGTGGACCAATTTTTCTTCAAATAAACTGATCCCACCTTGTGGATTGGAACAACTTAAAATACATCTGCGCTCTCCTCTCCTGCTTAAAATGTAAGATTGCACACTGCCACACTCACACTTAGGTAGGGCCACACCTCATTACTGATATCAAAATCCTTCGGGATCGCTCAAACAGATTTAGCGGGTCGTCTGAATTGAAACAGCAGTTAATTGAACCTGGTTCTTCAGGAGTTAATAGAGGTGAGATCTTGCTGACGTTGGTGGATCTGAGCCAAGCAGTAAACTTACATAGACTCAATAACTTCTGTTAGGTCAATTAGTAGGTCTGAGTAATTTGCCGATATAAATGATCAGCCCTCCAGACTCCTACACAAGTGTGGATGAGGCTTCCCCTCTACGATCTATCCAGGAGACACGTCTTACACCCAGCTCCCTTCCTCTGTGTGGGGGGTCGGCGTTGGAGAGAAAGAAGTTGCCTCCTCTCCACCTGAAGATTTCCTAAACATCAGCTGTGCAGACTCTGGCTGTGAGGATCCGACCCAGAGCCCAGAGTGCAGTTTACCAAACAGTCCTGTGGAGGACATCCCACCACCGTGTTACTGTAATGATTACTGCATTCTCAACAAAACAGCAGAAGGCTTTGCTCCTGTTTTAGTATCCAGATGAAGCAGCAAATTGTTGATTCCCTGCAAGAAGATGAGAGTTAAAAGTACAAAATGCTCCTGTCAGTTGGTTCATCCAAATGTGTCTGACTATAATGGCTTTATATTGCATTGCAGGAAAATAAATCAGTCTTGATGCTTGTGTGCCCGCATACACACGTTTGACTTGTCCCAGATAGCACTTTTTATTTTGCAAGTATGTGTGTGTTTTGTGGTTTGAATTTCCTGCATCATAGATGAACCAGTTGGATTGTATTGTTGTATACACTCCCTCTGCTTTGGCTTCCCATAGAACTAGAACTTCAAAAAACACGGTTTTCCAGTCGAAACGGTAAAAAAGTGAGTACCAGTAAAATCGTGTGAAGAATACTCTGAACGACAAAAACAAAAACCATTTTGTACCAAGTGATAGAAGTCAATCCGACTCTAAGAAGGGCAATTAGACACGATGTGTAATTAATCAAAGTAATTTACCGGAATTCTTCCGGGACTCTGTGATCAGAGTTTTTTTTGCAACCCGCCGGGGGAACCAACCCCCCCGGAGGTCCCGAATTGTCCCAAAACCAGGAAAGGGCACCACATTTGTTCAACATTGCGATGTCTTCACAGAAATCAATTGCCAACTTAACGTTGTGTTGTCGATTAGTCAAACAGAAGGACACAGCACCATGAAGAAGCCGTGTAGCCGTCAGTATTTGTTATAACCATAATTAACCTATTAACCTTAGTAACCAATTTTATTCCCATGTTGAAGGGTACACAAGAACGTAAGTGTACGAAGGTTTGTTAGTTTGTATTATTGAGCTTAATTCCAGTGGGAGGTCGCTTAGTAGTTTTCTGTACTATGTTCGGTGGAGGTCTTTATGACTATCTGACTTAACTTTCTAATAAATAACTCGGAGGAACCCCTTTGTTGCCAGAGCACTCGTAAATATAGGGAGTTTTTGCATGAATGACAGTTTTACTTAACACAATCAAATAAGAGTAAAGCCCAAAAATTTTAGAAAGAAATTATTCGACTTCTATTTCAATTTTAGTGTCCCGTTTTTCTTTTATGAAAAACGATAAAACAAAAACAAATTTCAGTCGACAAGTTTGGTGCGGTGTAAGTCTCAGCAATGTAAAGACGGCCAGTCATAACGATATACGACCACTTCAAACGGTNGCTGTCCTATAGTATACATTGAAATTTCAAACCGGTTTATCCCAATAATTATAAAGGAGTGCCTTGGAAATATTTGTTTACATAAATTGTGATCAAAACGTTTGAGACCCATCGAGATAACTTAAACTAAAGTTAACTATCTAAACCATCAGAGTCCTTTACCTCACTGAGCCTCTTAGCCTCCACCCTTGTTGTAGAAACATCATCTTCTTATATCCATTAGCGCAGCTAGCACCAGATGCTAATAACAACAGCGCCGGTACCGGTGCGCCCTCTCTCGCTCCCACGCTCACTCGCACTTCGGCTGTGAGCGCCTGATAAGCCAACATCCCCCATTTTCATCACTTACACCGCCCATCGTACAGGGCAAAGGAAAAGTGTAACCGGGGTGAAAAGGGTGTTACATTTACTTAATTATGAATGTTGTTACATCAAGGCTGAACATGTTTTCCCTCCCAGAGCCCCCCAGATATGGCTAGGCGAACATCTATATGCTAAGGACCGGCCCTGCGTATGGACATTGTTTTATCGTCTGGATGGAACACACGTCCGAACAAAGTTCTCCCGTTCCCCATCTCTCAGTGGCTTAAG
>NW_011343881.1:85723-108683 GCF_000735185.1 Notothenia coriiceps
TTTGTATTCAGCGTGACTGGCGTGCATCTATTGGTATCTGAATGGTAACAGAAAGGCCATATGGAGAACAAAATAAATGGATCGATGGATTGAAAGATATACACAGGCGTCCGAACTTAGTTCTCCCGTTCCCATCTCTCAGTGGCTTAAGTAGCCTATGTATTAGGTTAAAAAGTCACTACAGAACATGCTTTTCATTCCCTGCCCAAGCTTCTTTCACAACTGCAAGATGAATAGAAAAATAATGACACAGAAATTCGCTGGTGACATAAATAGTATAATAGGAAAATATATTTCACAGAAAAGTTCAAGGTAGAAATGGAATAATGCACACACAGCCTAAATTGGACTCAATTGCTATAGGTTCACCAACCATATAGTGCTCCGACACCTCTGACGGGTAAGCGAGCCTCTCTCCCAAACATCAGGAAGTAGGGTGAATATTTTGTGGTAATTTGTTTTTTTGTCCGAAGACCAAACATTGTTGCATCCAGGTGCTCATCCTAGGTCCCTGGCCTCTGTTTGACCAATTCGCTGAGTGCTCTGAAAATAAGAACAACAATGATCAGATGAGACTTGGAAGTACCTTGAATTCTGACATGTGGGGTTTCCAAAATGTCAAAGAGGTTTCTATAACATGGTTAGTTCAATTGTACTATTAAATAAGCTGCTCAAAAAATGTCTTCATAACAATGAATAAACACAGGCTCTCTGCTCACCTCTGTATTGTACCATATCATCCTCTCCACCAAACCATTGGTCTGAACACAGACTTTTTTTGATCTTTAGAATTTTCACATTTGGCCCCTGTGCCGTAGCTTGGACACCCCTGCTTTAAGGCAAAGACCCCACATGAGGTGGCGTCTGGTTGCTGGGGGGAGGGGGTGAGTTCCATATCAACTTTGAGATGTTGCATCCTTTACTTCGTAAGAATGCTCTGAAGTGTTGAAAGAATATATTACTGTGATGTTTACATCTGTTGTATTCTATCGAACTCTATAGTAGACAGTGACAGTTCAAAAGCAGTACTTCAAATCTAGCTTGTTGTCTCCCTGCACCTTTTAACGTTGAAAGCAGACTCCCCTAATGGATCCAAGAACAGGCACCTCTTTTGGGTTGGATACATAACCTATAATATGTAATGATAATATGTTCAAAAGTCTGCATTGTATTAGACTTTGTAAATGAACAGTAATATTTGTAATAGTACTTATTGCACATGTAATATTCAAGGAATTCTTTTTTAAAGACAGACAAAGGGATAGGGCTCCTCCATTATGGCAAAAATCATAATCTCGATTATTTGGGTCAATAATTGATATCACGATTATTAAAAACGAATACCCATTTACTTTGAAAAAATCAATTTATTGGAGAAAAAAAATTGAACAGTATGTTTTTAACAGTTGATTACCCTGAACTTTAAGTTTAATTCAACTGGAAAACCAAAAAAAAAAAATGTATTTGAAAAAGTAATAATAATAAAAAAATAATCATTTTATTTCGATTACGTTGTTTTCGTAATCGTTGCAAGCCATAATCGTAATTGCAATTAAAATACGATTAATTGAGCAGCCCTGCAAAGGGAGCTAATGCCTTGACTCCACTCACCTTTAATGTCCAGTGCTGGTGGTCATTGACGATCCCCAAGATGACAATGGATCTATCTGAAATATATATTTAAAAAACACTTTATAAGTTTTGTTTAAGCTAATTACATGGCTGGGATAGGTCATTATCAGCAACTCACTCTGAGCCTGGATTCTTCCCTGTTCCAAATGTTTGTCATTTCAAAAGAGTCAATAGGCGCTTTCACACCGCAGTACTTTTCCCACAAAGGTTCCAACAGGCATTATGAATTGGAACATATGTATGGGCTGAAGTACCTATGTGGATATGAGAAGAGCTTACGGTATCCAAGCTTGCATTGATCTATGTCTTTGCACATCTGGCCCAAAAAACATTTCGAGATGGCATCCCTGTTTTATTTTTTGGCCGCATACTGTGGGGCTGGCATGAAAGTCGATGAAGAGTCTGCCCGCTTCCTCGGACCCACAGACGGGATTTGCCTGCTGTTTTCAAGAACAATTTCTCTCCTGTTGAATCAACACAGATTAGTTATTGTATGTTTGTGTTAAAAAAGAAGAAGTGCAGATGTGTAGACATTGTGACCATATTCAGCTCATTCAAGTTGGAGAATATGAATATATCTTTTATTTCCGTTCAAAAAAAACTTTATTGCACTAAACACATTTATAATAGGCTAATTATGCATTGTAATCTTATAATGTGGAAATTAATAAACAACTGTGAACATAGTACAATTGAACTGCAGTTCAACTTTTTTTGTATTTATATTGAAAAAACGATTATTCAATATACAAAACAATCGTTTTTAGGCTACGTTGTACATTTCTCACCTTCGGTGTCATAGGCTACCTCATGGATCGTCGTCTTATTACATGTTTACGAGTTTTCGAGGCACCCTCGGGATACTCGCCTTTTGTTTTATAATTAACTAATTCTAAATGGATTTCTGGATCCATGGTGTTGTGCGTCGCAAACTGTGTTAACTGTATTATGTTTGATGGTCTTGATTTGTCGCGCACTTCTTCCTTTTGTCTGTTTACTGCCCCGGTGATTGTCATGTCATTCTTGTCTGCACCTGGTGATGTCAGTAGGCTATAGGCCCAGCCATGCTCTGTCTAGAAGCTTTAGGCCCTATTCACACGGAGACGGTAACAAAAACGAACCGAATTCGATATCAAAAAAGTCTTCCGTGGTCCACACGCAATAGGTCGGCACCAGAAACGTGTCCGTCCCATAGACTGGTCCGTCCACAGGAGACCGCTCGACCCGCTGGAGACGCTGTATTACATGTGCCGGGCCTGTAAGTGGCCACAAAATACACCAAAAGTAGAAAAGTGTAGATATTTATTGTATGTATTTTCTGGAACTGCTGATCCTGTGTTTTTGGAATCACTGCATATTTGTATCTTGTATAAAAAAATCAAGTAGACTCTTGTTGTGCTTCAATCCACGGCACAACACCTGTTGAGTTGCATTCTGGGTAATGTAGGCGGCAGGTTTTACATTACAGGTTGTAAAATGCTGGTGAATTAGTTTCAAGACCTAAATTAACTTTTGAAGTTTATTTGTAGAATTTGATTGCCAATATTTTAACAAGGAAGAACATTTTGCTTCTGCTTCTTTTATTTTAATCTCAATGCATGGGATTACATTTTTATGTTTACAGAGTAGGTACAGTATTACAGTATTCTTCTCACTATTATTTTGCAGCCTTTTCCACCCTGCTGCCCTCAGGCTGTGAGGCATGAACTCCTCCTCCACACTACACACACTGCAGAAATGTGTTGTAAAATGGCAACAAAATAATTTGTTCTTGTAAAGAATGTAGCTGTCTGTTTCAAACATAGACCTCTGTTTTAATAAATGCTAATCTGTACAGAATGGAGTTGTTTATTGCAATAAGTATTAAGAATACAATACAAATTCTACACGCTTGGAAACTGCTTAGTGTACAAAAAATAAGTGATTCAATTGATACATTTTTTAATTCATAAAATAATTGATTAATGGCCTCCACATTTTCTCAAAATATGTTGTTATGCCTTTTATACGTACGTTCTAGTAGCCTTGATAATATGTCCTATCCATGGAGTAGTGCTCTGTCTATGAATATTTTACATTTTCACCTAACAGGGAAACACATTTTTGGCGTAAGGAAAACTGAGGTCTCTAAATGCTCGTTCATATTACTATAACTATTTTTATCTGGATATGAGCCAAACAGAAAAAGCTTAGGGTCCAGTAAAATGTGTTTAGACATTATTCTTGATTATGTCTTATCTTTTAATTGTATTGTATTTCTGTCTTATAAGTATAAACCTCTGGTATTATTAATAAATCTGGGAGCTCAAGATAGCTCATTAACTTCTAATTAGGCCTAATGTTAGTTCAGTGAGTGATTTGCATTTCTTCTTGCTGTGCTTTGCACTGTTGTTTCAGTATCTGGAAAAATGGGCCGAGTGGGAGCTCAGTTATTAAAAAAAGGATTAAATAGTACCTCAAAGCATTGAACACTGTGTACGATTTAATATTATTTTTGTCTTTTGGGGGTTTCCATTTTCCTGAGATTTGATTCACACTTTTATGATTTCCCTTTTTAAATATGAAATTATATTTTCTAGTGATGTTTTCCCAGTTTTTGTTCTTTTTGAGAATATATACTTGCACTAAATTACACTAAAAGTGTGGCATCTTAAATTGTTCCTCTTCTCAAGTTAATCCTAATAAAAGTTAAACAGGAGCGCCCTCTTGTGGCTTCTTTCGTCGTGTACATTTAAGGTGAGCTTCTATCTCCAACAGCTGACGTTTGACTGACACTTATTGAAGTTTGTCTAACAGATCTGCCCAAAGATAAGCTGCTAAAGCTTGGCTTCAGGAGGTTTACTTTTACAGGGAGGTGCATCCCTGTCAAACACAAGGGTGTACTGCAGGGCAAACACTAACAAGCAGTAAAGCATCAACATGGACAATTACAGCCAAACAGCACCATCTACTGCTGGGATGTAGAAAGACCAGCAGTAGAGAAAGTACTCAGATACTTTACATAAGTAAAAGTATCATTACAAAAAGAAAATCTGTTCAAAATGTAGAAGTAGACAAGTGTTATAATGCATGCATCAAGTTATCAGGGGGCCTACGTAGGCTTTGAAAATACACCTGTACAATACAGGTCTAAACTGGTCTAAACAGGTCTAAACTAGCATTACATGGACATATTCGAGTAAAGTAGAAGCACTTCAAAAATAATTACCTTCTTGAGTAAATGTACTTAATTACTTTTTCTGATAAAGACCAGTCACCCGGGTTCGTCCACATGCCTTTATTATACTTACTGATAAGGTTAAAGGCACAGTTAGAAAACAGTATAGAATAGAGTATAGAAAAAGGGGAATCCTGATATTCTGAACATGAATACAATCAATGCCGGCTATTGCCAGTTTTCTGGCACTGGGAAATGTAAACAGATACAGTATGTAATGAACATTAACAAACAAGTGTAACTCTAAAACTCCTTGATGAGGTTAAGTTGAGAAACATTAACATATTTTCCCAATATGAAATAGATCAAATGCTATCTGCAAACACCCACAGTTAGTCGAGGGTGAAGTTACAGTATATACATTTCTGAGGAAAAATATAAAGTGTTTTATATTTGCATCAACAGCAAAAACAGTAACAAAGAAAAAGTGATTTTGAAAGATCAAATGCAATAAAAACAACCATAAGGCAGATGCATTACCCTGGTCCAACGGAATATACCGAGGTCAAATATCCAAGGCCATGATAAATAAGATAAACATGTTTATTGTATAAAAAAAGTGTAAAGAAAATGACTATGTAAATGAGAAAAAGTTCTCTCAAAAGGTAAACAGGTACACAGATAGTATGGCTAAAAGGCCTCAATAGGTAATAAAACTGGTGTTTCTCTTTCAAAACAGTATTAGGTGAAGCAGTGTGTGGCACGTAGTGTAACTATTGCTTTGAAACTACATTCCTATACTCATAAAAAATACCCAATCCTGAAGAAAACTTTGAAAAATATTTGATAAAACCCCATTAAGTAGGAAACTTTGAAGACAGCATTATCAGTTACCCAAATCCTCCTAAATTGGCTAATTAACGGATTTTTTCTGAATGCAATCTTCTTCCTTTTTAAGCAAACCTCTTCATATGCAGGTGTTAACGTATTGCATATTAAACATTCTAACCGTTTTTAGGTTATTCCTTTTTCGGGGGCTGCTCGATGAGTTTCCCCTTGTGGTACTTCTGTCCGATCCCGTAGGGGACGTGTGCAGATATGGTTCCCATCTGCTGGGCCCCCTCAATGTGGAACATCTGGTCGTCGAAGAAGATGTGCGGTTTGATTTTCTCCAGCAGGGGCCCTTTAGGAGCCCCAGCCAGGAAGAGAGCCTCGTCGATCTCCAGCCCCCAGCTGCGGAGAGTCTTCAGGACGCGGGCCCCGGAGCTGGCGGCGCTGCGGGCCGTCACCAGGAAGGTTCGGATGGGACAGTTCAGGCGCTCGTTCTTGGCGATGAATTTCCTCTGGAGCTTTCCCAGAGCCTCCAGGAAACACTTTAAGGGACCCTGAAAGAGCCAAAGGATCACGTTTTATTTAATTGTTTTTGAAATGAGGAACACAGGTTCAGATAATAAGGTGGAAGAGGAACTAAATGCAAACACACACGAACAGGAGCACATACTGTACGGACAGACAACATGCCTGAGCTGATAAAAAACTGAGCAGGTTCCTAAACCATGCAGACAATTCCCAGAAACTTATTTTCGACCAAATAGGTGTTGTTGAAACAGCTAATACATTAGGTGAACTCTTCCTTTTGTCATTTATGTTTTTACATTTTGTTTAAACATGTGTTTTCTATTTGTTTATTTTGTTAAGTTGAGGTCCATTGGGGCTCTTGTCCTTTCCTGCCAGTTGTATTAGTTATATTGTTTTATGCTGTTGTTGATCTGCATGAAAGTAATTTTTTAGGACTCAATCAACTGAAGGCAGATACATTTAGATGGAAAACAATTATCGTACTTTCATTTTATGTTGAGTATCTTTGAGAACATTCTTGTCAAGTTTGAAGAGCTTCTGAAACAGCAGTTTGGCCAAACAGCAGAATGAAACTATCAACTTAAACCCAGGAAGATGAGGGTGAATGGCCGGAGTGACACGCTAGATCAAAATGTATCTAGATCTGTGTACAAAAAGGATCAAATGCGGGTACGGTTTTAATGGAGGAGTCCCGCAACTATTGTGTTCCTTAAGTTGATATTTTAAAACGCATCAAGTACTTATAACAAGCCCTAGGTGCCAATGACATCATGAGTTACCTGAGCGAGAGGCTTGTTCTCAAACTCCTTCTCGTGCTCAAAGAAAGTGTCCAGGCCGTGCTGCTTCACGATGATCTCTGACTCGTCGGAGAAGAGGACGGCGTCGCCATCAAACGCCACTCTCAGCTGAGTCTTACTCAGCTCATTATCCGTGTCCGCCGTAAACATAGTGGCTGCAGCGATGCCTGAAAGAGGAGAGGGGACTTTAAAAACAAGCTTTGTGACTTTGAGACTATATTTGAATTTGATACCTCACAGCTGCAAATTCCTGTTTTATATACAATGTTTTAGCTGCTAATGCACATTTGCTCTGATTTCTGATACTTCTGTCTTTCAATAAAGAGATTTATAGTTATATCTAAACAGTTAGGCTAATGTGGTCTCATAGCTACCAAGTTGTTCGAGGTAAACTGTGAAAGATTTCTTGTTTATTACTAAAAACACAAAGACAGTTTTGTTTGAGAATCAGTTATGGTCGTAACACTGAACTGTACACATTAGTGATGCTCTATGTAACATAGAGCATAGTAGGTGTGCCATCCAAATGTTTGTCATAAACAAAATATTCCAATCCTAATTTCTTAGGCATGTCTTCTTCAGATATCTTGTTTTGCTCGACCAACAGACAGAAACCCGAATAAATTCAATTTACAGGGATAAAAAAGAGATCCTCCAAGTTTAACTTGATAAGCGACTTAAAGTCAATCTTGTTCTGTCAGCTAAATATTTAATTTCAGCACTACACATGAAAGTCATTGATTCATGTTTGTTTGTTTCGTGTGTATTGGGACATGACAGGGAGCCATAAATCACACGCTTTCATTCTCCTTCTTGCTGCTCAGTGTGGGGTCGAAGTTTCCCTCAACATCATTAATGAGCCACTCAGAAACACGCAACACGCAAATGTGTGAATATCAGTCCTATACATCTCGAGGCTGCTGAAAGTAACTTATACATAAAAAGAGAAATCAGGGTTATAATGTCAACTTACCTTCTTCTATGGCCTCTGTCACTTTGTCGGAGTCCTTGGAGAGGTAAAGGTTGGTCATGTAGGCCTTCAGGTAGCCTATAGGGCTTTCTCCTCCGGTCATACAAAATCTCTCTATGCTCAAATCTGAAAAGCGGGTTAGAGATTGTCAAAGGTCTCCTATTATACTCTTTTTCATCAATACATTATAGGTCTCGGATATATACAAACATGTCTCTGAAGTGTTTGGCTCCAAACACCAAACAGATCATTGTAGCATTAACCCATAATCCCCTCTGTTTCAGCCTGTTTCAAAAGTGCCTGATTCTCCCTGTCTGTTACTGGGGGCCGGAGGTTCCCCACCCGGAGGTTCCCCACCCCTGCTTTAGATGAGAGAGATTTGGTTACAAAGAACTCAATGGTGCTCTAGGAGGAGATTCAGGTGATAAGGTGGGGGGGGGTTACCTTGGTTGCTGATTGGCTAATGGTTACACAAGCCAAAACATCGTTATGACATCATAAAGTGGCCAAAATCTGATCAGCTCATTTTCAGACAGGTTTTTATAGAAATGGATCAGGACAAAAAGAGAGAGAATCTTTTTTCCTGAAACTTTCAGAATCTCTTTACACAGAGGGGACACATGTTGATGTATAAAAGACATGAACAAGTGGATTTTGCACAATAGGTGACCTTTAAGTAAAGAAGGCTGATTCGACACTAGAACACCTTGTGTGTCATTACCAGACTCTACTGTTGTGGATCACTCCTGTTGCTGCAGCAGGAGAGACGCCGCGGTGTATTAAACAAAGTGTGGTTATGGACGCAGCGTACCGTAGTGATTAATGCTGTTTATGAGGCGCACTCCGACTTGGGCATGGTTGTTAGTCATTAAGACGATGTCAAACAGCTCCTCGCTGTCTGGGTAGAGCTGCCTCAGTCGAGAGTTGACATTCATCAGCGCCTGTGAGAGAGAGGAGGATGTGGTGTCAGAGGGTTTAAAAGGATGTTACAACAAAAGCATTACAACATTGTGACACAGCTTTCCTACTGTTAGGACTTTAAAAGAGCACATTAAGGTATTAAAACAACACCAAAACAAAGGACTGTGCTTAATGAACCAGTAACACCTTAATTAGGGTGTGAACATGGACTTCACAGCCAGACTAATAAACTGCTCAGCTGATAAATAGCTCATTATTAGCTCATCACAGCAATATTATTTGTGTATATATTTGCAATATTAGAAAACATAAATGTAATGTTATTAACCTGTCGTGCCATGACCACAGAGAGAAGTGACAAGTTTATTCATTTCCTATGTTGATAGTCCCATCAGGACGTTTCCTGGTTGTAATGCTCAAAATACTTTTTGGCAATAGACAATAAATATTAGTGCTGCAACTAACATTTAGTTTATCTATGCGAAATACTGTCTTCAACACAATATTGTTAGATAATAAACATTTTAAACCCTACATTTTACCTTGCACTATTTGATGTCTTAGGTCTCAATTGTTATTAACTTAACACATTAACATATGTAATGAGCATTGATGGAGAGTTGTATTGCCAACGACTGCCTTTCTGCAATGTTTGGGTACATAAACTTGACAAATGTGGAAGTTAGAAGAAAAAATGCTAATTGACAATTTCCTGATTGTACGGGATATGAAGGTGCCATACAGATACCTGCCTTGACAAGACTTACTGAGGTGTGGCCTTTCTTGGGTATAAACATGGCTTTAAGAATCTCGCACAAAAATCTACACTCAAAACGCTGACTCATACTGTTCATTATCAGAGACCCCTGTCGATTTTTACAATGTAAGTTTTTTTTTTGTGGCTTTTGTCGACTCAACAACGCATTATGGTGAATCGACCAGTTTGAGGCACCACGCCCTGCAGAGAACCGGATCAGGCCTACCTGGACGAAGGGGAAAGCAGCTCCAGGCATCAGAGGCTCGCTTTCATGCTCAATCTGATAAGCCACATACTTCTCCAATCCTTCATCCTCATAGATCTTCCTCGCCTTCGCCATGTTGAAGAGGGTGCGAGAGGAAACGGCAATGGTGACAGCATACCGGGGTTTGGGCTGTATGTTTGGATGAATAAAACATGTAGTTGCAGTCGTGTTTGCTTATTAAGTCACATTTTGTATGCAAGAAAGTGTCTGAACCTTACACACAAATGTATGATCATAAAACTGTTTAGCAAAAGTACTTACAGGTCTTGGTTTGTTTGTTTTGAGGTTATCAAAAAAAGCTTTGGCAGCAGCCCAGTCTTTCTCCTCTCCGTTGTCTTCAGTTGGAGCTGATTCGGTTAGTTTGATTTCACTCATTTTTATAATGTTTTAAACGTCTTAAAAGCTAAAGAAACTCAGAATTGTTGTGAGGAAGCAACAGTCTGTAAACTTTGCGGAAATCTATCAAAACGAGGATGGGCGTGTCTCCAAGCTGTGACGTAGGCAGAGGTGGGCATTACTCGCACCTGATTGGCTGAACGCCTCCCCATGTCCATATAACTTTGTGTACATTTTTTTGTAAATATAAGGTAACTAAGCTGTTGTGCTTTCAGCTTATTCAAAAACAGACAAGAGATACAAGGTTTAAATCACGTCAGTATTTTTGGTTAATGAGAAAATACATAAAGGACAATTATGTTCTCTACCTGGAGATTGGCACATGAACAACTTAAAAATGACTAGGTCCGTCATGTAAACTATTCACACATTTGTTATTAGAGTTATTTAATTATGACTTGTTTCAGACATTTTGCATAACCAGCCTAACATATTCCCAAACAGCTATTGTACTTGAACTGTAAATGTCTGTATGCATATGTTTTTTTCCCTCTGTTTTACTCATAGACATTATATGTAAAGGTTTTACCTTTACCTGCCCAAAATCAAATTACCTTCTTGGATTACTAAAGTGTTGTTGAATCTTATCCTATTTTACAGTTGTACATGTATATTTTGTGTTTAAATGAATGAATATGACATGGTGCACAGGTCTGTTATTGAAATAGCAATTGCTTATACAATCGCTCTCTGTCACACACACACAGACACACAGACACACAACGTCCACCGGCACATGAATGACCTCCCTCCTCCAGCACCCCCCACCCCCACAGTTGGTAGCGTCCGGGACGGAGCATCATGGCGATTGACGGTAAGAACTCGGTCTCAGGTGTCCTGCGGGACTCGTGTAAAACTTTGATCGGGGCAGAATAAACACGCTGTTAGAAAAAAAAATCACATGGTAGGTTAGGAAGGCTGTCATTTTGTTCCCGGCTTTGTTTTTAAAATCCCTCCGTGAGTTCCGCAGTGCTCCGGAGCCGTGGCTGGGACAGCTAGCAGCATCACCCGCGCTGCTGCAGGAATGTTATGATCCCTTCATGGGATGCATGCTCTACGAGTGAAAGTGGACGCATATAGTCTCTCTGCTTTGTGTCATGTATGCGCAAAATATTCGATTAAGACACTCGTGAAATATGAAATCATTTAAATATTTATGTTTGTCTCAAACCGAAAATCACAGCAGGCTGCTTAGCATCACCTGACAACAACTTTGTTTTGTAACCGTTAACGATCTAACCTGGCGGATTAAAAAATAACGTTTGAGTTCGAAAACCTTCTGATAGATAAGCGTTAATATTGTGGGTGCATCATTGTCTGTATACATCAATGGGATGTTGATATTACTACAATTCATGAGTAACGTGTACAACATATGATGTGTAGCCTACACAATGACGACAGGTCAGATGTCTCCTGCTGGTTTTATTTAAAATGATGGGAACACATGACACTGAGCAGTGACAAAAACGATGGAGTCATTGAAGAGTACAGGCGCGTGCCTTGGTCCTGTCCCGTAATGTGGGCACTATTGTGTCACGTGCAGCCATGCGTGCAGCAGCAGTGTTTGTTGATACACCAGCAGAGAGAGAAAGAGGGGATACGGCTTCTTCATGAAGACATATCAGCGGTGACTCGCCAGTGGCACAGGGAATATAGGCTATCTGTGCAATTCATATATTGTAATCAATCTTATATTATTCATACAGCAGTGGTTCATTCTTACAAATCGCAACCCGTGCAGCCTAGACAGTTCTCTATTTATCTATGCAATCCCATGATGCAACTACTCAGCAAACAATTATACCTTACAAAGTTTATATTATAATGTTCACTGTCTAGTAGTGACATTGTTGGAAATGTGTCACACTTTAGATCACACTAAAGTGTTGTACTGGACTGCAATATGCTGGGGAGAGTCCCTACATTTACATAGATGACAGGGTTACAGTAGTATGCTACACATCTTATTACAATGTAGACCAGTACAACATCTGATAAACACCTCTATGACAGTGTCAACACAAATCTAACGTCCATACAAGTAGACTTCATGAGTCAGAAGCCTTGTTTCGGATTACATTAAACTGTAAAGGTTTGCCAAATAAATGGGACAGTGGGGGTATATATTAATCAAAACTATTTACATCAGAGTTTTGTTTTAAATATGTCCTAAAACATCTTAAAACAAGTATTCAGTCAACCATTATGTAGCCCTTGGATTGATCTTGTACAAACTATTCTATAAGCAGTTGAAAAAGGGGATATAAGCTGTTCCTGGTATATTCTCCACAGGTCCTTGGCTGAGAAACAGTTGAAAACCTGTGCTTTATACAACTGAAGATTAAGGCAGTTAAAACACTTTTCCTAAAAAGCCTTACTTTTAATTTTAGGAATATCAGTGACCGATGTATTACTGATTGCCGCATTTGGCCACCTTTTGTGTTTCCGCAAGAACAGCCAACAGGTATTCTGTATCATTAAATGAATTGATACTTGTGTCTGAGCTTCCTCCTCACTCTGGGACCGAGGTTACACCTCAGAACATGTTCAGTATCCAATCCCCGAAGTAGGGAAATTACACATTAAGTCCATTGATTGTTGGTTGGAACTAGGCCTATTTGAACTGAGTTCAGGGGACATTAGGGAAAGAAAATACCCACATTTAAAATAATACTTGGAAGATATTAGAGTGTTTTCAGTTCTGCCTTTCTGCTGTTTTCACGTAATTTTAAAATAGAACAAATTGGTTCTTCAGTCAAACAAAAATAAAAGGAAATCATTTCTGATCATCTTTTATTGCATAAAAGGCATACATAAAAAAGAAAGATAGGGAGGGAGGTATTCTGCGGTTTCTCTGAAGTAATTCAAATTAATCCCTGACACAGTTTTGTAATTAAGAGCCACATTTATACAGCAGAGATCTGCTTCTGCCTCAGATACCTGAATCATTAAGTACTAAGGTGTTGAGCCGAGAGAGATAACGTGTGTGTGTGTGTGTGTGTGTGTGTGTGTGTGTGTGTGTGTGTGTGTGTGTGTGTGTGTGTGTGTGTGTGTGTATATAAGCCTTTGAATGTTTGAATGTGAGGAGGGGTGATACAAGTGTCTGTATCCTTTATTAAGTTAAGCCTCAGGAGGATTGTGAAGGAAATCGTGACATGTAAAACCTCAAAAATATTTCTGTATAATGTAAAAGGATCTGAATAATTGGTGATAATTAGGTGAGATATGCCTTAAACTGATGATATATTCATAGTAACAGTGTTCAAACTGGTTCAAGCATCGAGGTCACCGAGGTCATGACCCCGCTTATTTTAATCTAAGACTTTAAAGAGGCCCTTTTATGCTCATTTTCAGGTTTCATAATTGTGTTTTTTGCATCTACTGTGACACATTTACATGCTTTAATGTTTAGAAAGGGCTGCCTGTGCTGCACCTCTTTCACCCTCTGTCTGAAACCAGAGCCCAGTCTGCTCTGATTGGTTGGCTGGCTGGCTGGCTCGATTGTGATTGGTCTACCGTTTAGAGATGTCCCCAGCCCTTATCCTAGTAAACCTACTTGGTAATAAAACCAATTCTGATTCTGAAATCTTCTAACTTAACTCACATTAAACAGTGAATACAAAATATTTAACTATTAGTTTTTAGCTATAGGCCCCTCAAACATGCATATACAAATATTCTACTATAACAAAATACCTCCTTGTTATGGCACATTCATATTAATGTGATGTTCTTGCATACCCATTTGAATGTGAGTGTTTCTTCTCAGTTCTTTCCAGCTAATCAGTTTTATTCAAAGCACCATCTGCCAGCTTCACTAACCTGAGGCAATGAACATGTGTTTCTACAGTACATGGAATCATCTTTATAACCTTTGACTCCCAACTTTTCTTTCTCTCTCCCAGGAGGGGGGAGGAACTGTGGTGTTCACGAGCTCATCTGTGCAAGAAAAGGTAAAGCCATGTTTACAACCGAGCATTGCACTTGTGTGTCTGCATTACAAGGATGGTTCAGATTGTTTGAAGCAGCTCTGTAGGAGGCACTTATCCATAGTCAGCGTATTACTGTACCTGCAGGGGATAGATGTTGTAACACTTTCAGTTTGCAGAAACAGACCAAAGTAACAACACAGATGCTAGGCAATGTACTGTGGACGGGGGCAGCAGCAGAATGTAATTTAGCCACCTAAAAGAAACAATATTAGTGGAACTGTATGTTAGGGCTGCTCAATTAATCGTATTTTAATCGCGATTATGATTATGGCTTGCAACCATTACGAAAACAACGTAATAGAAATAAAACGATTATTTTTTTTTTAATACTTTTTTTTTTTTTTCAGTTGAATTATACTTAAAGTTCAGGGTAATCAACTGTTAAAAACATACTGTTCACATTTTTTTCTCTCCAATAAATGGATGTTTTCAAAGTCAATGAATAATCGCATTTAATAATCGCAATTACAATTATTGACCCAAATAATCGAGATTATGAATTTTGCCATAATCGAGCAGCCCTACTGTATGTTATATTTAGAATATTAACATTTAAACACCAAAGTCCCAGAAAAAACACTAACAAACTGACCTATCATGACAAGGGAAGACCAGCACTTCACAACTTCAACACTATAAAAAAAATGACAGTCTAACAGCAAGGTAAAGCTATACAAATATATTAATTATAGCATACACTTACATTTATATTATTTTAAGATGGGCTTTTATTTTAAAATATGTTTTGCTGCTGTCCCATTGCTTTACATATGTGCTGGTACTCAAGTCAAAGTATACTTTAATGTCAACGTTACTCAGTTTGTGTTTACAGAGAGATCGAAATGACGTTTCCAACAATCCTGAATGTAAAATGATACAGTATACAGATATGTATAAAATATGTATATCCTATATACACAATCAACAGACACATTTACACATTATGATAAAAGAAAAAAAACACAACAATCATATAACAAAATAACAGTCACTTCAATATCAATATCTTTGGTGCAAGATTGTCCATAAAATGTGCATTTATTGCAGATTGTCCATAGCAGCCTAAAAAAAAAGGTGTCTTGTGCTGGATTTGAGTATCTGAGTGTTTGTGGGGATAGTCCAGTGGGGGCTCCTGTCTGCTTCTCCAAACGGGTGGCTTGCTTATCGCCATCTACCATAGAAAATACACAGACTGTGGATAAGTACCTCATTAATCCCTGCTTCAAACAACAAGAACTAGTATCACTTTATGTGTGTTTGTTTTGATCCCGAGCGTAATGCTATGCGTGCTTTGTAATACTTAACATGACTTTAAAAGTAAAACAATTGCTATATCCAGTTTTACCTGACGTTTGGTGGAAACAAAGTGTTTCTAGTGTAGATAAACTACTGAAAGCATAATGACCGCCTGTGAATTATGCACGCCGTATCAAGTTTTGGTTTACTTCAGCAAAAGGCAGCAGCTGTGTTCATGATTTATTCAGCATCAAGGTTTTGTTTCATATCAGAAGTCCATGTGTAAGCAACATTTCCAGATTGCCTACCTACTTTTTTAAACAAGCACACCCTATAAACTCAAACAAAGTTAAACATGCACTGATCCAAAAGCTTCAAAGTTGGATAAGTAAATAGATTTATAAATGAATGGATAATTTATGCCCACAATGAGGATATGTATCGCAACGATGTGTAACAGTCATTTGTTTCCCTTCTTTTTATGTCAGAAAAACAATTTATCCTAATGAACTCAAGTTTCTCTGAGGGTATTGTTCATTGCTTGTTTGCACTTTGAATGGTTCAGTTGCTGTGTTTGTTCGTCAGCTTGCTGAAGTCATTACCTGGTAGAAAAAGAGCAGATTGAATCCTGTTCACACGCCATGACAAATCAACATATTTACTCAGTTATGTTTTCTTGTTCATTCTGTTCAGACTGATAGAGAGAAAGGAAAGTGGCTGAGGGAAAAAAAGAAAACGACTTCAATGTGCTCCGCTTTCTTGATAATGATGGGTTTTATAACAGAGAAATAACTGATTGATGGTTGAGCTGCTCGCCATAACTCAATTTGCCAGTGTACATGGATGGAGGCTTCAGGTTACCTCAGGTTACCTAAATTATTCAGCCCTTTTGACATTTACAGAGCAGGGCCACGTATGAAGTGTCTTCACACTCCGGGCCACGAGCTGATCATTTAGACAAGCCGCCGCTGTTCCCGATGGCCGCAGAGGTCATTCTGGCTCAATCACCAACACCGTCTGCAGTGAGAGTTGATACGTAAGCCTGGAAAGTGTTGGCACGGACTTAAGTGTGAGGGATCTATTACATGTTGGATTACTTCAGAGCAGGACAACTTTGTTTTTCCCCTCTTCTTAGATCTTTTACTATCTATAGCAGCAGAATAGTGCTTTTGGGGAACAGCTGGTATTAAAGAGGATATTCATTTAGCAAAGGTAAGCTCCTGCCGCCACATCGCTTCTCTCTTATCTCACTCTCTCTCCTACTTCTCTTGCCATTCTTTGGAGTTTAGCATTCATCACTTTGGCAGTTCTGCGGCAGCACTAGTTGTCAGGCTGCAGTGGTCTCTGCCTGTTGCCATGGTGAAACAAGTCCATAAGTTCAATCTGTAGTCGGGAGGGGTGAGAAACTATGACTTATGTTTCTCTCCTGCTTTCTCATTTGTGCTCTCTGGGAAATCCAATTTAATCAGTGACAGGTGATGGTTGTTTTTTAAATGAGCCCCGGCTATAAAACCCATGGTACAACATTTGGCCTGCATTACCATTGCTTTTTTAAAATACATGTTATTATAGGGCTGCTACTTACACATCATTTGATAATCGAGTTGTCAGCTGCATATTTTCTTAAATCGGTCAATTCACTGTATCTATTAAACGTCAAACATTTTTGAAAAAGTCAACTTATGTTACCTAAACCCAGATTTATGTTTTTTTTTTTTAATACTACGATTACGAATTTTCAACACATAAGACAAAAAATGACAGCAAACCCTCACAACTGCCAGGGGACTGAGGAGAAAAATAAGCTTTGAGCTACTGTATGATGTTGTCAATGTTACTGTAATTAAATTATTATGGAATGTGATCTGTCAAATTAACTTCTAAATAACTCAAACGAGGAAGCTGGACATTTCTGGTAGTTTTGCTTATTTTTTAAAATTACGATTCAAAGAACGATGCAAATAAATATCACTATCATTTTTTCTAGCGTATCCTGGAACAAAACTAATGTAGCAATGATAACTCTCGGCCTTGGAAGTAACAACGTTTTTCTTGCGGTTAGTAAGCTAATTAGCTGAACATGCTAACTTCTGCGGCCTATACAAACAAACACACTTGAATCCAATTCTTAGACATTTTATTCTTTGGTTTTGGTCCACCAAAGCACTGTGGAGATGTATAGCACTCCTACAGTTGCTAAGCTACGATTAGAACATGGTTGCTCAGGGGACAGGTTTAGTAAACAGTCAATAATAAACACCTGTGTGGGCGTTCAAAGCCTTCAAGATTGGTGACCCTAATAAAATACTGAGGGATTCATTGTTGAAAATGTCAACTGGGATCATAAAAACTGGTGTTAAAAAACCAGACACCACATATTATGGGTATTCATTTTACAAGCTGCCCTTTCCACTGGGGCATTTGGTCTTTAGAAATATCGTTCATGCTTCATTATCCATAAAACTTCCCCTTTTCTCCAGCTATTGCGATGTGGTGTGTCTGCGTTTTTTAACACATGAAGTGCAGGCCCGGTGCGGTTTGGCTGGTTTAGTCCACATTTCATTCAGATACAGCTCCTTTGAGGCTCTCATAAAAATAGCACATCAGCAGCGCAGAGCAGCATGGTTACATGCAGTATGGTTGGCCTACATACACTGCTGTAGACTGTGTGGTGCCTTTGAAGTGGAACAACCACTGACTGTTTAGAAACACAATATGCTCCACTGACAGGCCAAGATTTAAGGAGTTTGATTCCAAAATAAGATGCTTATTAGAAAGATGTACTTTTTTTTTAACTTTAAACTTGAAGCCATTTGTTTTTATTAACAGCCATTTCTCTTTAGAAAACAATAAATGTAACTGTTACATATCTCCATAATCAGTATTATGTTGGTCTAATTTTTACATTATCTTTTTTTCATGTCTGTCTTTCCCCCCCCCCCCGCCTCCCTTTATTTCTGTTTCCTCCTCAGTCTCTCCTGAGCTTCTGGGTGTCCTGTCTTCCATTACAGCCTTCATGGCGTTGATGGCTCTGTTTTTTCTTTACCTCAGCAACAAGCTGTCAGTGGCGAGTCCTGACGACCCGTCACATCTCAACGGGTTAAAGAACAGACATCCAGGTACTCATCACACACACAGACCAACCACAGTGGCTGCATTTACACACAGACATTAGGATGATAATTCAGTTATTTTGTGCAAAACATGTCCTCTTCCAAAGAAACACTGAAGATGTACAGACCAGGGAGCTGGAGGAATAAGATCAGGAACAGAAGGACCTCAGGGAGAACAGAAGGACCTCAGGGAGAACAGATGGGAACATAGCCGACGGACTGAAAAAGGAACGCAGGCAGGCATATAGTGACATGACTAATTACATTAACAAGAAACAGCTGAGGGCAAGTAAAGGCACAGGGGAGGCAAGGAGCTCACACCCAGGTGGAAAGAATCAGGGCAATTACAAAGGCGGCAAAAAACACAAAGACAGGAATTCAAAGCAGACAAGACAAACATTTCAATTGCATTTAAAAATAAAACAGGAAACATCGAACACAAAAAGATCATGACAAGCGAATCACTTTATTTCTTATTCAGTTGCATCATCAGAGCACCACCGTAAGGTCCCCATCCTTTCAGAGAGGACAATTAAATAAGCTCCAGTTGTGTAGGGGTAAAGGCAATAAGATCCAATCCAATACGCACATAAAGAAGTGGGTTTTGACACTTTTTTTATTATACTTTTGCGTGCAATGTGTCCCAATAGTGGTTTCATATGTGTTTGTATGCTGAGCTTTGAAGCTGCATAGTTTTACTAAATAAGCCAAGATGTGTGAAAAGCTAAATCTGAATTATGGAATCATAATTCAGATTCAGTTTTTATGAACAAACATGATTCATTTTAGAGCCACTGTTGGTGTTGTTGTTGCAGGTGCTTTGCATATCTACAGCAGGCCTACAAATAATGCAGTATCAATATTAATGTATCTGTTTCCATAACAGATCAGCTGCTACTTCAATCAGGAGAGACGGTTTTGATGTAAGAATACATATTTATTACGCAGATACACAAATGAATGTAATGGTAATTTTGGCGATTAGGCCCCGTTGTGCAGGAAGTATCATTCGGGAGGGTAGAGCCGATCCGATGAAACCCCCCTGGGGTCTAGACACTGGTGGTGGTGAATGGATGGTTGGGTCGATCTGAAGGGGAGGGGCTTAGCTTGACCCTGGATTCAGAGGGACAGGAGGTGAAAAGGGGTGGAGGGTGGTTGCGTCGAGTCACCTGAAATGACAGCTGTCAGAGGGGAGAGCAGATTTAAAAGGTTTGACAGAGCGTTATGATAGGCTCTTGGGAATAGAGCGAAGTGATTGGTTAAGCTGGAGAGTGACGCCCCCGGTCACTTATTGAGAGGAGAGAGAGTAGTAACATGGGAATAGAAATACATGAAAAGTAAAGACGGTCTTCCTGGTTGAACTTGCGCTGAGCTTCATTTGTTGACAATCAATAACGTTGTGATCAAAAAGTGTGTTGCTATTCGATAAACCCCAAAAGATTGATATACAGGATCAAAAATGAGAATATATCTGCAAGGTACTGGGCAACACCCAGTCTGAAATAAACAGTTTGGGGAGCAACACTGAGAATGAGAAAACATGTGTTTAAGTTGAGTAACATTTTTTGAACTGCTGCTACGCCGGGTTTATAAATGAATGTAAATGTTATTGTGGTTAAACAATTAAACACAAGAATACAAGAACACTGTACCGGTAAGATAACTCTTGCTTCAAAACATGTATAACAATCTTAGGAGTATTGTTTCAGCTCACATTGTGATGCTGGCTCCACACCCTGCTAACAACCACATGTCCTATCAGCGCTCTGATGAGATAATCTAGCGTTCCTGCATCCCCGGCTGAGAGATGGCCTTCTTCAAGAGTTTCCAGCAGAACCTCCCCACTGTCAACATTTCCTCCCTCTTGGACTCGGTCACCAGCCGCGTGGACGACCTGGCCACGGCCGTCAGCGACGCCACGTACGCCGTCAGCGACCAGCTCACCGAGCAGGTCACCACCATCATCAACAAGGTGGACGACGGGGAGAACAACGGGCAGGAGGCGGGTCAGACTTCCACGGCACAGGAAGGAAGAAGCAAGGCCAGCAACACCGGATCAAAGAGCAACCAATCCGGGGAAAACAAAGAGGGCGAGTCCGCTCCGAACCAGCCGGAGTGGGAATGGAGGGACGGATGCTGGCGAGTTAAAAGGACAGAAACTGAGTTAGAAGAGGAAGAGAAGAGGAAGAATGAGGAGAAGGAGCAGCAGGAGAAGAAAGAGCAGAGGAGGAGAGAACGGAGAGAAAAGCAGCTGGAGAAAGAAGCCAAGGCACAGAAAGACGAATCCCAAGATGGAGAGCAAGAGGAGGATGGTGATTGTGGACAAATCAGAAAGGGGAGCGATGGCGGAGACAACTCCATGGATCAGAAAAAAGAGATTGACTTTGAAGAATCAGCTCGTCCTCAACAGGAAAAGCAAAAAGAAGACGGAGGAGAAGAGAAGGAGGTGGCGGACAGCCTTGAGAGAGAGGGAGATGACGAGGAAGAAGCCGAAGTGACCAAGTCTTCATCAACAGGGAAAAAGAAGAAGTCAGACAAGAAGAAGAAGAAGAAAAAAACGAAAGACGATGGGAAGAATTCAGACGAAGCCTCGGATGTGGAGAAAAAGAAGGCGAAAGGGAAGAAGAGCAAGAAGAAAAAGAAAGCAAACAAAGGTTAGATGCTGCTTCTATGTCACCGCCTCCGTTTCTACTTTTCTCCTTCTCAATCTAAATACTTGGATTTCTTAAACTGCAGTTCTTACCCTGAAATCCACTTTTCCAGCGTGCTGAGTGCCAGTTTTTGCATCTGTGTCGTTGTTCCTGTCTCCTGCATTTATTTAAACGTTGCACACATTGTGTTTTGTGAGAGAAATGTAATGTTTGAACAAGAGTCTCCGTGTTTTTCTGTCCAGAGGGAGTTTTATCTGACAGCGAGGAGGAGAAAGGCCCCGAGGACGCGGCTCCACAGAACAAGACTTCAGCGTGGAGCAACAAGAGCAAACAGTCCACAGAGCAGGGGGGCTACAGCAGTGAAGCCTCCAGTGGACGAGGTGAGAGGGGGGCAACATGGTATTTAACCTGAGGAGCACATACGGGGAAGAACATAAAACATATATGAACACTACATAAGAGACACACTGCTTATGTGTTGAATAGGAAATAAAGAAAACCATTAAAGACTGCAAACATATAACACATAAAGATAGTTTAATTCTGGGAGCAGTAATATACCACAATAAGAAATATGAAAACAGATGTAACACTATGATCAGATAGATATGTGTTTATGTTACACTTCCTGCTTCTATGTGTTATTCTAAATCAGTGTTTCTCAAACTTTTTCATACCAAGGACCACTTAACCAATAAAAAAACACTCGCGTGCCACCTAACTCCACAAATATCCCAAAACACATCGTTTTTCTAGAACAGATTACAAATCGCCTGAAAATGGTACAAACAGGTGACGAAGGTGTTGCGCTGGGCTATATCATGCAATCGAAAGTGAAACTTAAGCTCGCTCCATTGCGGAGATATTCCCGCGAGAGTGCGGAAAACTTAAATGAACTTATTTAAAATGTGAAATGTTACCAATACACTCACGGACCACTAGGGGGCGCTCACGGACCACCAGTGGTCCGCGGACCACACTTTGAGAAGCACTGTTCTAGGGGGTTCCCCTCTTCTGTAGTGTGGTTTATAGGTTGTTGTGCCACATTAGAGGAGATAGAACTATGTAAGTTATATTCTTAGAATATAACTTACATAGTTCTATCTCCTCTAATGTGGCACAACAACCTATAAACCACACTACAGAAGAGGGGAACCCCCTAGAACAGTGCTTCTCAAANACAAAGAACACAATGGTGCTTTAGGAGGAGAGTCAGGTGATAAGGGGGGGGGGGTTACCTTGGTTGGTTATTGGCCAATGGTTACACAAGCCAAAACATCGTTATGACATCATAAAGTGGCCAAAATCTGATCAGCTCCTTTTCAGACAGGTTTTTATATAAATGGATCAGGACAAAAAGAGAGATAATCTTTTTTCCTGAAACGTTCAGAATCTCTTTACACAGAGGGGACACATGTTGATGTAGAAGAGACATGGAGAAGAGGGGACACATGTTGATGTAGAAGAGACATGGAGAAGAGGGGACACATGTTGATGTAGAAGAGACATGGAGAAGAGGATTTTTCACAATAGGTGACCTTTAAAGGCACAGAGAGCGTTGGCCTCTCCTCTGGTCCCAGATCAGCCGTGCTGTCACTGGGGATGTCCTCCTCACAGTTTTTGTGAGGTAGCTCTCAGTGTCCTGGTCAGCGCTGGCCTCACTGGAGCGTGGGCTGTCGCAGCGCTGCGCCGAAGACCCCCTGCGGACCCC
>NW_011343881.1:108700-120869 GCF_000735185.1 Notothenia coriiceps
ACCATTGTGTTCTTTGTAACCAAATCTCTCTCAGAGGGGCATGGGGAGGGGCTCCTTATTTCCATCTAAAGTAACAGACAGAGGATGGAAACAGGGCTGAAACAGAGGGGATTATGGGTAATGCTGCAATGATCTGTTTGGTATTTGGAGCCAAACACTTCAGAGAAATGTTCTGTATATATCTGAGACCTATAATATATTGATGAGAAACAGTATAATACGGGACCTTTAAGCAGCACATTACACCTCTTTTAATGGTAGTAATATATTGTATATTTACCCCTTTACCTGCCCTGTGGTTCACCATGACTGAAGTGTTAAAAGCCCTCCTTATTGCCAGCTTATAACATATTTATGTTAAGACCACTACTGTAATTACATGGTTTGTTTACTGTTAAAATGTTACTTAGGTTACAGTTCAGGTCATCTCAACATAAGGAGACGGGGCATGAGGGATGCACCAGCATGTTTCCACAGAATAGCTTAGTGTCAAATCTGGCTCCTAAGTATCATTATATATTTCATATCTTTCAGAAGTGCATCTTGAAACTTGTTTAGGGTTATTATTTAGAAAATAAAAAACAGCTAAAAACAGATTCTTGTAGGACAAAAAATCCCCAAATTTGCTCCTTATCTTAATTGTTTTTACTATTTAACGTGAGGGGCGTTCAAGGTTAATTTCTCTGTTTTTTTACTTCCTTTATATTGCCAAAAACTTTTTCTGACCTCTACTTCTCGCAAACAGTGCTGAACTCATATGTTTTGCATCAGGGAACACAAGAGCTTTTGAATGTGGGAGAAAAATATGTCAGATCCGTCTTTTCTTTTTATTTATTATAGAGGAAACCCATAAAAACCTACAAGCCTTAAACAGAAAAACAGTATCAAAAATAGTTTGAGTCTCTCTTGTGACAATGTTATCTCACCTCTTATCTAAAAATATTTGAGTGACAGACAGGAAGTATATTATCTGACCTTATACTGTTCAGGAAGAGGAGGATGATAACCAAGGTGCCTCTTAACACTTCAGATTCCCTCCTCTTTTATTCTAACCGTGTCTTTAATACTGATTCTCTCATTCGCTCAGGACGGCTCCGGTCCTCACCTCCCCACCGCCTACGAGCCGGAGCCATTCGCCAAATACGGCACCCTGGACGTGGCCTTCGAGTACGACTCCGGGGAGCAGTGGTTGGCCGTCACGGTCACCGCGGCGACAGACATCCCCGCTCTGAAACAGACGGGAAACATCGCCTGGCAGGTCCACCTCGTCCTGCTGCCCACCAAGAAGCAGCGAGCCAAGACGGGCGTGCAGAAGGGGCCGTGTCCCATCTTCACGGAAACATTTAAGTTCTCCAGGGTGGAGCAGGACGCCCTCGGGGACTACGCCGTGCGCTTCCGCCTGTACAGCATCAGGAGGATGAAAAAGGAGAAGGTCCTGGGAGAGAAGGTGTTCTACCTGACTAAGCTCAACCTGCAGGGGAAGATCGCGCTGCCTGTCACCCTGGAGCAGGGCTCTGAGCTCACGGTGAGAACACTTTGTACATTTCTATCCAGGCACAGTTTCATCTGAAGCACTGGGATTTAGTTTGACAACGAACATCCCAACTGAAGACCTGAGAATATATTGCTTTTTTTTTTTTTTTTTCTCATTAGTCAATTCATTTTTGGATCTATAAAATGATGAAACTGTGAAAAATACCTATTGGATTTTCTAACAGCCCAATGTGACGTCTTTAGATGTTTTTTGTTCCACCAACAGTCCGATTAACAATCAATATAACATCATGTAAGACAAGCAGGAGGAGGAGGGAGTGGAACCAACCAATATTGGGCATTTTTACGTGATCAAAATAGTTGCTGTTTCTACATTTATTAGTCAACTAATCATACGTTGTAAATGAGTCTTCTCATTATTTAAACAAGGTTCAGTTCTTGTGTTAAAGATTAGGGGCTTCATTTCATTGCTACATTTCACTGCGATGACTCCTTTACCCAGAATGTCAACGATAGAGACAGTCAATTAAGGACTGGGTCAAGGTGACAGAGATAAATGTAATCATTTTTTGCGATTAATTCTGAAGAGATCTGTACCAAATGTCATGATAGTTTATCCAATAATTATCTGTAGAAATGTTATTTAAAGCCCCAAATGGTGGCACGAGAAGCACAATTAGAGGATTACAAAAATCTGTAGGGTTTAGAAGCAAATTCTGTACAAAACTGTCATGGTAATAAATCTCGGTATTTCTGTGTGAATGAAAGTGTTGGAACGCCTGACCTCCGTTACTAGAACGAAGCTGCTCATTCGGCTAAAAGGTTCTTAATGTAATTTGTTGGCCTGGTTGAAACTCCAAATGAAAGAAGACTTACTTTAACATACTGTAAAATATCCCACTGATGCCTTCTGTGTGTGTGTGTGTGTGTGTGTGTGTGTGTGTGTGTGTGTGTGTGTGTGTGTGTGTGTGTGTGTGTGTGTGTGTGTGTGTGTGTGTGTGTGTGTGTGTGTGTGTGTGTGTGTGTGTGTGTGTGTGTGTGTGTGTGTGTGTGTTTCATGATACCAGGGTTGTGGCTCTGTGGTGAGTGTGTCTCGCAGCGCAGGAGCTCTGTCCTATCGCTCCACTGAAGACTCCTCCCTGCCGGAGCTCCTTCTGGGTCTGCTCTACAACTCTGTCACGGGACAGTTATCTGCTGAGGTCGTCCAGGGAAGCCACTTCAAAACCCCGGCGTCGGAAAAACCCGTCAGTACGTACAAAAGCTTCCACGTTAAACCTTTTTACTCTGTGACAACTTCCTTTCTTTAAAATGTAATGTTGCTTCCTCTAAGTGTGCAGATCACACTCAGCAATTGTTTGGCAAAGCAGATGGGCAAGGCTCCCAGCAGCATGTTAAAAAAAACTAATTACCACCATTACATTTTATAATGTTTCCTGGCAACAACAACAACTGCTTTTTAAGAACCAAAGTGCTTAACGCCATAATGCTGAAACAATCGCTGTGTGTCAGAGTTCCCAGGAAGCTGACCTTGTGGTGTATCTCGATCTTTAAACTGTTTCCTCTCTTTCTTCCTTCTTCCTGTGTGTGCCGTGGTGTGTGTGCCACAGACGGTCTGTTCTGTTGTGTTAAACACTTTGTTGGGGGGCAGCTTTATGTCATGAGAGGTAAGTCAGCAGTGAATCACTTGTAGTTAGACATCATGGTTAGACATATGTGAACGGTATATGCTCAGGTTTTGTTCTAAAAAGGTTTAAGGACTCCACAGTGATATATGTTGATTGTTAGAGTAACAAGGACAATCATTTTGAAAGGAAAGGAATGTGGATTTGTTTAAAATGTTACTGTTAATGCTGTATGCACCACAATAGAAATGGACAGAGATATCTAAACAATCTGGCAAATAAAGTTAACTCTGTCTTCATAGGTACCAACATGGGTAATTGATAAATATATATTTAAACCGACCATTTAAAAAAAAATAATACATTATGTCACTGACTTTTGATTATAGCAGGGCTTTTCAAAGTATGAGACCTCCCCTCAGGCAAAGCTTGGAAAAAGAAACCTCCTCACCCATCCAGAGCTTACTTCTTAACTACATTTCTGGTTGCCTATGGGATCATGACTATGTTATTGGACCCGATACATACTCAGCAATTGAGGCATAACAGCCTAATATTGCTGTTTGAATTATCTACACTACATGTCATACATAAAAAAAAAGGTAATTTACGAGTTTCTGATCCTTGGAAGGTGGGAGAAACTTCCCCAAAACGGATCTATCTCTGGGTTATCTCTTAAACCTAATCACATTTAGGGTAATTTCGATTATTTTTGGATAGCTTATGTAATATTTTTGCTTATCTGACACTGTCTGGAGACCCCCTGTGGAGACCTATCTTCCACTTTGAAAACTCTCGATTAAATCACAAGATATTAAATCAATATTTAAACCCTCTGCCTCAGTTTGTTGCAGTACTGATATCCCTCCACTGGATGGCTCTCTCTGCCCGCTCTCTTTCAGACACCTACGTGAAGCTGACCATGCTGGACTCCAAGGGGAAGGAGATGTCCAAGTGTAAGACTGCAGTGTGCCGCGGGCAGCCCAACCCCACCTACAAGGAGACCTTCCTGTTCCAGGTGGCGCTCTTCCAGCTGTCCGAGGTGTCTCTGGTGCTGTCGGTGTTCTGCCGGCGGAGCAGCATGAGGCCCAGGGAGCGGCTGGGCTGCGTCTCCCTCGGCCTCAACAGCACCAGCGAGGACCAGCAGGCCCACTGGACAGAGATGAAGGAGGCGGAGGGGCAGCAGGTCTGCCACTGGCACACACTGACCAACACATAGGGGGCGGAAGATTCAAGAAGACTGAGATTTTACACCATTCCCAGAGTTTCAGGGGGGGGGTAGCAGAAGCACCAGGAGGGATGTGTGTGCGCTGCGTACAGGTGTGTAGGGTTTCACTGCCAGAGACTGCATGAACACCCTTTAATCTGCCACAGACTTTTATTGGCGGAGGTGGAAGCTTCAGCGCCAGCCTTTTATTGACAGAGAAAAATGCAGAGGCAGACAGACTGAGAACGAATTACATTATCATTACTGAACTTAAAAGAAAGAGTGTTTTTTTTTCAGTAATTCTTCCTACAGCAAGGTCTGCATGAAACTGTTTACAGGACACATTTTTCTGTCTCTGAATCTTGGACCAAAGAGCTCGGTCCATGACCAGCAGACTCCTCCCTGTCTCTTGTTCTTCTTCTCTGGATTTAAGCTACCACCAGCATACCAGACATTTCTCTATCAGTCATAGCCATTGACAAAAGAGAAGGCAACGAAAAGACTGTTACAAAAGGGCCTACAACATGCTGCAACTATGCTTACAAGCTATGCTTTGTACAGATTGTTTACATGCACATGACATTATGCAAGATCCAGTTATCATTTCCCCTCTTTTATGGCTTTTGGATTATCACTCAAATGGTTTACTAGATGTATGTGTGTGTCTGGGGTTTGTGCTACACAAAGACACTTTATTATTTGATTTATTTTTGGTGTTGCATAACTCGCTACACTATGCATCCAACTCCACTTTAAGCTGGAGGAGTGAAATTCTGTCTTCTGCTCGCTGAGTCTCTTTCAGAATTGGACACAGCCCTGCATGCCACTGTATCAAAGAGCAGCTTCCTTTCCTGTGTAGTACAGATTGAGCCTGTTTCACCATTCAGCCTTCTGACAACTCAGCCATGTTCATTCATGTAGAAACATGGTGCTTCCCGCTGAGGAGGGATATGCAAAAGCCTGCGCAGTCCAATAAACCTGGCTGCTTCTCTGCCGCTGACAGCAGTGAAGTGAGCCGGAGTGGCAGAATGAAATTACATTAAAAAGGAACATTTTCTGATTACAAGGGAATAGGAGAAGGATAATTAAATAAAGGCGGAAATCAATTAAAACACTGTGCAGGAGTGTGAGGAATCTGGTTTTACATGCATCTGGAACAAAGCCAATTTCATTAGCTATGAGTCAGAAAATCCCCCCAAAAAACATCAGTGCAGACTCCACAGCCACACCCCGAGTTTCATGCTGAAGCCCTCCCTCTTCTCTCCTCTGGCTGAAGCTGAGGGGTGTGGGATGCATTTTTCTCGTCTCAGTGATGTCAGACCTGACCCCGTCCTCTGGGCTCGGGGCCCTGCAGCTACACTTCGCTCTGACAGTTCCTGCAGAGCCACATGTTCAATTTAATTCATTATAAGATACACACCAGATGTGTAGCATTCCTGAGAGATAAACAAATGGCTTTTGATTGCAGATGGGAATCACAGCCACTGGAGTGTTTTCATTAGAATGGCATTTTGTTCTAAGCACAATTTGTGCATTACCAGCATTTACAACCCTTTAGTTCCACTTTTTGGGAAACGACTGACCAATCTCATGCCAGTATGAAGCTTATAGTTTGCTTACAGACAGCAGCTGGGTTATTTAGCATTAAGTTAACTATGTAAGCCCATTTCTGCCCAAAAAAATACTTTAAAAATTATGAGATAGCTTCTTAAAATGACTTATCTCAGTAGCTATAAGCTAGGGCTAGGCAGTTTCATTTTTACTACCCAGACCAGACAGTGGTATCAATCCTTTCATCAAAGAAACTGGGGGGATTTAAACATTATTACCAAACAATTTATTTTAAAGAAAACTCGGATTCCCTCTTCCTATCTTTAGGACATATCAAATACTCAACGTGCAGGAGTGTGTTTTGTAAAAGTTAAGAAAAGAACGAGGCTATACGTCAGAAACTGTTTTAACAATGTTTTTATTTCCATTAATCTGGCCTTCAATGGTATGTCTGACGCTGTCATCACAGCTCAGGCAGCGCTGCAGGGGGCTGGAGGCGGACCCTCACCCTGGATCACACATAGTTTCACCCAACACCCAGCAGAGGGACCGCAGCCTTCAGGGGGGAAAGTATCCTGCCCCGGGCCATGGAAAACCAGCTGTGCCACATATCCTAGAGGAGAGGGGGGAGGTACTGACTTCCAAAAAAATACCATCTAATCCCATTTATGCCCCAGGACATGTAATTATGAGGCCCCTAGGAGCTGCAATAAAAGCGTTCAGGTGAGAAGACAGGCTGGTTTTTAAAGTCTGGTGCAGCACGAGTGCACATTTCCATTTTAGACTTGTGTAATTAGGAATCTGGCTCGTTACCCTGTTTACCTAACATGCCTAATGTAATGGTTTTGAGGCAGCGGCAGCAGCAGCAGCAGCAGCCACCTGGAGCAGGTAGAGATTTGGCTTCAAAGACACTTTATGACTGTGCCAGAAGCTTCTTTTCATTTTATGACATTCTGTTTCAAGTTGACCTTCTCAAGAACCAGGACATCTTGACGTCCATAAAACACTTTCCTGCCCGAGTGCTGCTCTCAGGTCTGTTAGGTTCCCCCTCAAGCATTTAGTGGCACAAGCTAGTTTTCCTTGGTAATGTAATAAAGATATACGGCTAAGTCCTGTTGGGACTTCTTAAGGATAAGGAATAAGGAATAATGAACTACAATGTTTTGTTATTTTATTGAATGTGTCATCAGTTTAAAAAAATCTTTTTTAATAATATATTCAATAAATATACAGGAACCATGGACTTGTGAGAGTTTCTGTTTCATAAAAGTATCCTCACAGTTATAATCTTATTTGGGGGGAAAGCATCATTAATTTGTTTTTTAAAAAAGGTATGTTTTTAGGTTAATGTTTTGTTCAGATTGCACAATTAAAGTCTGATCAAATAAAGGATTTTGGATTTATAATACATGATGGAAAGGGCTCCAATGGATCGCCTTCTGAACGTAAGTACCATGCAGAGTGGAAATGGATGTACCAGACTGCAACCACTCACACGCTGCACCCGAAACAATGCTCTGAAGCAGCAGACATCGTACCTATTTGGCAAAGAAAACATTCATCAAGCAATGGTAAAAAACAAACAAAGTGGAACCAATATGGCGACACTAAAGTGACGTTTCTGTCTGAGCCGGGAGCGATCTATACAGGAGGCATGGACATGGCGGGACATTTCTATTACATCTGTCGCAGCGCTATAACTGGAAATATATTAAAGAGAGTAGTTTGAAATGTTGGAAAACATGCTTATTTACGGTCTGGTGGAGAGTAAGATGATACTATCTATTCATTCAATATAAGGCTTACTTTAGCCTGTTGCCGGTTAGCTTAGCAAAAAAAACAGCTGGAAACAGCTTGTCATGTTTACACCTTATGCTTTGTTTGGATTCAACACACAACATTAGTAAGTGCGCTTCAAAGATACTGAGAGGCAGATTTTGGTACGAGTTAAGGACAGAGACAGGCTAGTTGTTTTTCAACCAGTTTCCATTCTTTATGCTAATATAAGCTAGGCTAAGTTGACAGATTTCAGAGCTGTAAATATCTAACTCTGCACATGAAAGCAAATAATTGTATTTCCTAAAACGTCAAGCTACTCCCTGTAATCTTTTTGATTCATTTGTATATTATCCTAATTGTGTTAAATGTATCCTTCTTTACAATTACAACTTTAATTAGACATCCAAACATTTTCATTTTCTGATTTTGGCAGCAGTGATTCATGACTTGGTTGCACTTCAGTAAGGGACATTGTAACCATTGGCTGGTTGTTATTATTATTACATTTAAAACATGAATACTTGAATCTCAGACCAGTTTTACAAACATTATTCAACACCCTATAGCATAAAAAACAGGCCATTTTCAAACACTCGTCGAAGAGTGCAGATCCTATAAGCATAACAAAATAACAAGATGGTGGCTGGTTTCCATGACAGATTTGAGGCATTATGGTGACCGCTGAAGTGAATTCCTTCTGAACATGTGACAATACTAAACATGATTGGGCCAAAGTCTTCAGTCGAGGTCCTGTTTCCTTCTCGAACCAATGAGTTTGTGTCTGATCTCCAACAGGTGGAGGATCTGGAAAAAGTTTGTCCATCAAAAAAGATTTACACATTTAGATTTAAAAGAAGATTTTCCAATAAAATACCTCTGACCCTCAGTGCTCGTCTTGCGTACAACAAGTAGTTTGTTAGTGTGAAAATTAAAAACAATCGAAGTGTCAGCCGTGTGCTGCTGATGCCCTCCCAGCTGAAGCTGGCGACAGGCGGCTGGCGAGCGCAGCACGACATCAGTCCGTCAGTGAAGCAGCTACAGCTCCATTGTAAGGTAGAGTTAATGAACAACCGTCCTCTTTCCTCGGCGACCGTTAAGAGGTGCAAATGACATCTGTAGTGGTTGATGATTGAGCGTGATTGAAGAACATGAAAAGGGAAGAGTGACATCCACTGAAAAGGCTCATTTTCTTGGCAGTCGTCCCTTTCAGCTTCCACTCTTCACATTTCCAGTAAAGTTGTGGATTAGACCACCCAGCCAACAGCTTTAAAGGTCTTGTCTCCCCCCCTGGGCAATATCCTCACCACCAACTTTTCCTTTGTGCATTTATCTGGCAGTCCATCCATCTTCATCACTGCGTGCAGAGGGAGCTTCCAGTCCTTCAGCCCTCTCTGCTTTTGGCTCTTTGCTGGGCCACTCAGCCCGGTGCTATATGAACTTAAAGCACTTGGTCTTGTCGTGGGGCAAACGAGTCTTAAACAGCACCGAGTCCACGCGAAACTGTGTGTACAGCAGCGGCATGTAGCCGTACACTTTGACGAAGAAGTTGATGCACTTGTGGCGTTCGTGGAAATGGGAGTCGTCGTGTGAAAGGGCCTGAGGGCAGCCGGGACAGCGGAAAGTCCAACGTGACGTCACCTAAAGATGGACAAAGAGACAGTATAGTCATATGTGTAGGCAGTATTTCACAGCACAATGCTGCTGTAGGAGGGGATGGTGCAATGTAGGATAACAAAAACACTCATTAGGATTATCTACAATACACTACAAAATAAAATAAAAATGCCATTTATTAGTTTCATGGACGAGCATGAGTTGAGGAGGCCATCTTTTTGATTGGGACCCATCAGCATAAGCCTCAGTCTTTTAAGACAACACCATAACACTTGGGCAGGACAGTAAAATGTAATATACTGTAATTTAAAGCACTTTGAGCACTTGGAAAAGCACTAAATAAATATCATGAATTATTATTATAAATAAAGAAATTGTTTAAGACTAAAATGGATCAGCTTGTAAAATTTAAAAGTCAGCCAGAGGTGGAGTTTTAAAACTGATTAGGGAGCTGATTAGCTCAACAGCTTTTTGCTTTGCTAGTAAAAACAGCTAGCTATCAAAACGTGTCATGCCTTTGTCTTTCATTGTCTAAATCAGGGGTGTCCAAACTTTTTTCACCGAGGGCCACATACAGAAAAATAAACAAAGGGCTGGGTCACTCACTAGAGGTATATCGCCTCATAAGTTCAGTTATAAGTTAGCGAAATCAATCAAATGTAGGTACATGATGCTTGTGAGTGTTGGCAGCTCATCTCTTCAATTGATTTCGCTAACTTATAACTGAACTTATGAGGCGATATACCTCTAGTGNTGTGCTTGCTTGCTTGTGGGGACCTAAATCTGTTCACACAGTCACGTGTGGGGACTCGCCTCCCTTATGGGGACAAAATGGGGGAATCATTAATTTTAGGGTGAAGACTTGGTAAGGCTTAGGGTTAGGCATGTGTTGGTTAAGGTTAGGATAAGTCTCCAGGAAATGCATGTAAGTCAATGTAATGTCCCCTGAAGTGATGTATACATGGTATGTGTGTGTAGCGGGTCATTCGTCATGAAACATCTCAAACTTCCCCAGAATTACCCAGGAATGTTTCCTCAGCTAAACTTTCTCCAAAGAGGAAACATTACGCAGCAGCTGACTGTCTTTACACTTAAGTGGCCTCACATTAGCTCATTTAAAACATTAGACTGCTTTGAGAGATTTCTTGATTCGTCTGTGTCTGCAGAAGGAATTCCAAGTATCTAATCTGATAAGATGAAACACAGATTTATCTCCAAAACCTTCCCGCCGCTATAGGGCTACATTATGGTAGTGTGAAACTGATAAAAGACAAGAGGATAATTACTTAATTAACCCCAGGAGGAAAAAATGTGTCACGTGTTTTAGACAGATAAGTTCAAACACTGCACTTTTAAACCAAACTAATGACCATTTAAAAAAAATTGGCAAACAACAATAATTAAAAGTTCATTAAACATTTAATAATTCTGCCCAGTCATGTCTTAATTCATTCATTTCAAATGATGAATTATACACTGGATTAGAGCAACGTTTCATTATGAAGGGAATCACGTAGCAGCTGCATTAAAAATGTTTTAAATGTCTTTGAGAGGAAGTGATGGCATATATTATGAGATCCGCAAACCTTTATCAGCCATTTCTTTTATTAACAAAGTAGCATGGGCAAAAGCAATATCGATTATTTTCAAAACTAAAACACTTTTTAATTGCTCTGTTCTCTAATTTTCCTATTGCAAACTAATTGGTAACAAAAAATAATTATCCTTTTAAAAAAACTAATATTTTCTACAGTATTTTTCACTCTACAATTCCCACAAACAAAAGTTTTTTTTAAAGGAGAACTTCTGCTGACTTTGTCTCACAGAGTGTGGCGCGAGGCCAGAGATCGCATCGTGGGTTTCCCCGGGAGGTACCACGCGTGGGACGTGAACCATCAGTCCTGGCTCTACAACTCCAACTACTCCTGTGAGCTCTCCATGGTCCTGACCGGTGCTGCTTTCTTCCATAAGGTCAGACCTTGAACTCATCATCCCCCCCCCAAAAAAACATACACCATGCAGCCAAATGTATCTCGTCTCATAGCCACATAGCCACATAATTGACTTGTCCCCTGGTGTTTGTTTTGATGTAGTACTACGCCTACCTGTACTCCTACGTGATGCCCCAGGCTATCAGGGACATGGTGGACGAGTACATCAACTGTGAAGACATCGCCATGAACTTCCTGGTTTCTCACATCACTCGAAAACCTCCCATCAAGGTCAGTGACGGGGCAAGCAGTCCAGCATCTGTGATCTTTGTGTCTCCTTCAGGCACCATGTATTTATATTTGTTCCCACTTAGCCTCGCCATTACTCAAACTGACGTATCCAATATTGCACACAAATGATAAATCAAGAAAAAACAAGATCGAATTGGTGCGCTATTCCTGATTTTCAACTGGATTTTTATCGGAAGGACATTTATTACCAGAGGGCATATTTATGGCTAGACAAATAATTATAGCCATCACAGCATGGAAGCTGTTGGAGCAGAAATGTTATTGAAGCCCTGGGTTTAAGTTATTTTTGATTTAGTGGTGTTAATACTCAGGGGTGTTTCATTGGGGAGTTAAGGACTGCTTTGATGGAGTGTGTTGTGCATGACAGCAATTCGCTGCCAGGAATAAGCCTTGTGAATAATGAATTTGGGGCAAGTTTTAATGTGGAGTCAAATGAAACAGAAAATAAATGACTTTTTATGAATCACTGCTGATGAATTAACATTCAAACTCAGTTTTTAGGATTTATTTCTTTATCCTGCCCCCTATTTGCATTTTACATATGCAGTTAACAGCTACATGATAACTGTGGCAGATTTACTACTTAAAATAATGATTTGCCTTTTTAAAGATATTGTTCCATCATTTAGACCAGGGGTGTCCAAACTACGGCCCGGGGG
>NW_011343881.1:120906-127642 GCF_000735185.1 Notothenia coriiceps
GCACACACACACACACACACACACACACACACACACACACACACACACACACACACACACACACACTTTCTGCCTGCCTGCCTGGACACGCAGCTGCGGCATGGTGGTCTTTTAATTGGATTAGACATGGCCTTCACAATCTGCCTATCCAAGTAAAGTATTAACAAATAAATCATAATTACAAGGAAGCATCTTTTCCTTTAAATTGATCTGGATGAGTTTCGAGTGGTGGCTTCAGTTTTTCTGTAGAATTCAGAATTTTTCAGGAATGCGAAGCTTCTGCATTCTTTGGGGCATTTGCTCTTCCCACTGGAGACGAAGCTTTCCCTCTAATTACGCTGCATTTTTTCGACTCTTCACACCATGTCTCTTGAGAAAGAACAACTTTAACTATCATCAATCTTGTTTTCTTCAACAAACAAAAAACACATTCCATTAATCACAACCCCTTTTCTTTTCAAAATAACCGGAAAAAAAGCGAAAATTGTGGTCTGTAAAGATTTATTTTAATTGCCTGTCCTTCCCCTCCACGTCTGGATGCCTATCATCAAACATTAAAGGTAATTGTTTAGTCTATTCAGTGCCTTTTAAAATGAGAGTACTTTAGCAAACATTTGTAATTAAATTAGAAGAGATTTGTTTTCACTTCTACATATCTTTGTTTTTCCCCGTATCAAATCCACTTGAATTCAATGTTATAAGACAATAAAATGCTTTGTGTTTCAATCCACAAAAAAGTAATGACAAATGCATGTGTTGCCCAAGAGCCCAAAGTGATGACACATGTTGTTTACAGGGTTTCTCTCTTGTATGTATGAATCTCTAAGATCTCATGCACTCTGTTACTGTCACTGACCTGAACCCGAACATGATCTCGTCGTGGCGGAGATGAGCGTCATCGTCAATCGACAGGATGGCCTCGGTTTCCACGACGTCCCAGGGAAGGAAGCGGTTGTTGAGGCTGTTCTTCTCTGTGCGGACAACCTGCAGGCGCAACAACAAACTCTTTCACTCATTATTCTGAGAAGTGATACTTTATAAAGAGGCTGGATTGTGCTTTTGGGAGTTTGAGCTTTTGCTGTAGTGTGTTATATAGGTTTATGTGCATGTAAATGTTCTGCAAAGACTAAAATCACAAAGTTCAGATTCTTCCATAAGATATATTTTAGCACAAAATTATTCCAAACATGTGTCAGTCATACGTTGTAGTAGGGATGCATACCGGTATCCGGTATTACCGAAATACCGGTTACTGGTGGCTACGGTATACCGTAACAAAATCAGATCCGGTTTCGATACTTTAAAAAAAAAAAAAAAAAAAATATTTTTTTTATTTATTTAATTTTAAAAGTGAGCCGTAATATCCTTAAACTCGGGCCCAAACCGCCAAATTACGATGTCAATTTCGACTTGCAACTCCACAAACGAGTCACCGTGGAGTGTGGGCTGCACCATATTGTTGACATCCGCCAGCCAATCAGATCGCGCGCCTTGCACCGGCTTCGGTGTATGTATTTGTCATTGTTTGTTCAATACTAGAAAGGTAAAAGTCCCACAAATGAGCTGTGATGGGATGTGTTCTCTCACCAGTGAAGGCAAATGTTGATTTTAAAGATGAGATTTGTTTGTTTGTGCAATGCCGAGATCTCATGACCTTTATTCTATTATTTATTTGTTCTCTAGTCGAATCTCAGGTTTAACATTAATTATAACGGTGCTATAAACGGTCTGTTTGCATCGACAAGATGTGCTATTCACGCGGCACACCTGATGGCGGGTGTTATAAAAGATATTCCATAATCGGTTTTCTTCATATTTTTAATGTATTTTTCATTGTTTGTTCAGTACTAACAGGTCCAAGAAGTCCCACAATTTAATATTCATTTGACATGTTAACTATATCGTAAAGCGCTTCATGATGGGAGTAATTGTGGGATGATACATTTTCAAAGTATCACGATATGTATCGGTTGAGTATCGGTATCGTTCAGTGGTATCGGTATCCTAAAAAATATGCATCCCTACGTTGTAGTTATACATGATCCGTATAAAAGCAGTTTATATATAAGCCTGTTAAATAGTAGTGCCAGATGGCAGCAAAGACTCTGCTGGCACTGACAAAAACAATCTAATTCTTTAGTTTCTCTTCACAGCTTACCACTTGTGCCCGTCACAAACTAATGGGGTGAATATGAATCACATGAATATTTGATTTTTTCCGACTTAATTCAAAGCCCAAATTGTGTTATTCATTGGTGTCAGACTTTTCAGACGGCTAGTAATTTGTATGGACTCCTGCAGAGTTTCAAAGAAGAACTGATCCAAACAACTTTGTGTAATGTACCGCATCAAACTTTGCACCACCTCAAAAACACCTTGAGTTACTCGTTTGCACTTCAAAGAGACGAGATAAGAAAGAGATATATTCCTTACAAATACAAACAAACATCACTGAGATAAATTGGACATTTGTTAAACAAAAGTGTTAGACATTAGGAGCACTCACCACGATGGGCAGACCGATGTCTGGCCACAGCAGGTCGTCTGAGGGAGGCTTGGGTGAGTTCCACACCACCACTACTTTGTTGAGGTACGGCAGTCCATTCAGCCTCTCCAGAGAGTTCATCAGCACCTCCTCCCTCTCATAGGTCAGCATGACCACGGTGAACTGTTCTCGGGGCACGTTCCCTCCTAGAGCTGCCTGAAACTCCTTCCCTGAGCCTCCCGTACCTCCACCGATGGGCCTGAAGCCAGTTCCAGAGCCGAGGAATTTGGCTTCTGAGGGCAGCACGGGGTCCAGAGGAGTGTGAGGGAACAGATGGAAAGGCCCCGGGGCCCGGTTCCATGCTCTATATGTTTCTGAAGCTGTGTATGTGAAGTTGCGGAGAAAGCGCGGAGAGGCGTAGGGGGGCTCCGTCTCAACAGGACCCAGATCCAGGTCCCCATTGTCAGCCAGGTTGGCATCAGTTCCTGCCAGCTTCCCTGCTTTGTGGGGAATCTCGTGAGCCGGCTCTTCTTTGATGGGAGCAGCAGGAACCTGGATGCTGGTTCTGATGCAGGCCAGGAGGGTGTTTAGAACATTCTCCGAGGTAGAGAAGTACGTTTCCCACAGGAAGCGGCCCTGCCGCCTCATGGCCAGCATGTCATTGTCTGATAGGCTGCGCAGCAGGAAGTGTAGCTCTGTGACACGAGGCTTAGGGACTATGATGGCAGCTTCGCTCCATCGAATAAGCTGGTGATACGGCAGTCTGGAGTGGTCCCCCAACACGACTGGGATGGTCCCCACTTCGAGGGCCTCAAAGAGCCTCATCCCACAGCCTGCTGAGGCCACCAGCTGCCCGTCCCCTGGAGCTATCACCAGGCCAAAGGTGGAAACCTTAAGCACCTCCAGCCGGTCCTCCCTCTCCCCACACAGAGCCCACTCAGTCGGCAGGCTCGGCCGGGGGTTCTTGCAGGTGAACTCCACCAGCACCTGATCAAGGTGGCTGTCCTGCACCGCCTTTAAGGTGCCGATGATGCGATCATCGTAGTCGGCTGGTGGGTCTCCTTCCATCTCCTCCTCGAAAGTCTGGGGGGGTCCTTCGTGTAAGCTGCTCTTTAGTGACTCCACCCTCTCCCCCTGGAAGGTGAAGAGGTATTTCCTCTTTACAGGAACTTGAGGGGGCACTTCTAAAAAGTTTGGCTCTGAGAGGGCATGAACGAGCGGGGACACAACCAAGTCAAAGCCCTCGCGGTACTGCTGCTCCAGGAAGGTGGACTGAGCTACTGCTGCCCGTCCTGTGCTCACATTATACAGGAAGTTCTGTGTCATTGACTTTCTAGAGAAATGCACCAGAACATGATTGTGTCCATCAGATCTCCAGTAAGGCAGAGCTTTCAGTTGCTTCTCCAGCTCTGAGGGAGGTGGAGGCGGGGAGGACTCCTCCTGCAGCTCCCCGACTAAAACCAAGTAGAGACAGGCAACGCTGGGGTTATCGGTTATATAAATGTTGCTCTTCACTGATGCTGCAAACGCCTGCTTCACCAGGGGGTCAATAAAGTCTGCCCATGGATAGGAGGCGGTGTCATAGACATAGACTGGAAACCCAGAGGTGAGAGGGCAGCGGGCGTAGTCGAAGCAGGAGCGTAGGCGGCAGGAGCGTGCAGACTTCGGCGGTGGTAAACCCGGGTCCTCCTTGTCTGGCAGCAGTCTGACGGGCAGTGAAAGCTTGGGCTGGTTCTGGGCCATCAGTTCTTTATAGGAGTGTTCTGTCTGGCTGATAACGTTCTTCAGCTGCAGCAGGTCCTGCTTGGCGCTGTCGATGCTGCGTTTGCAGGCCTCGATGCGCATGTTGAGTCGGGAGATCTCCCCGTTGAGCTCCTGCCTCTTGGCCTCCAGCTGCAGCAGCTCCTCGCTGACCGACTCGCGGATCCGGCACAGATCCTGCACATGTTTGACCTCACAGAGTTCGCCGCCGGGCCGCGGGCCAAAGATGTGCTTCTCGGGACCCCCGGCTTCATCGATGGTAGTGAGGTAGTAATGGGCGATGAGTGGGAAGAAGACCAGGATGAAAAAGAGCATGAAACTGAGCCAGGTGAGACGCACGCGCCGTAACACCCATGGCTGGCCACCGGCGCCCGCCCCCCCGCCGTTACGCTGCATCGTTGACTCTCTCAGTCTGCTCCTTGCATCGCCAAGGAAGCGTTGCTATGGGGATCAGCAGCGGCCATGATACGACCTTGTCAGCAAGGTGAGGATCGGCCTCACCTGTATTCTAAAATAACCTCTGATGTGGTATAGCTCAGACAAACTAATACCATTTCTATTGCGGGGTTAAGCTATTTTCCTAATCTATTCCAGAAAACACTCCGGTGTCTGGAGAGTTCCCCTCGATGGGTGAGGCACGGAGGGCATGGAGACGGGTGGATGGGCCAGCATTTTTCGGGCACTTTTTCCAGGGATTCCTTTTGGAGATCCGGCTTCTGGAATATTGTCTTCCTTCTCAAAGCGGGAACCTGGGAGAGAAAAAAGAAAATAGTGCCGATTATAAAAAAGAAAATTCTAAAAGCAAGATCAAAGTAACTATTGGAGCTCACAAGCAAGTTTTATGTCCCAAAACATTTTACATGCATATTTTGAAACTCATGACTGGGAACCGATAGCTGCATTTAGTAAAGCAGGCTCATTAGAAACTGGATGTTACAGATAAAGTTGTTTTTGTCATAACAGAGGCTGGAGGTGGAATGCTGCCATCCTTAATATAATGCCAACATGTATGTATGGTCAGGCTCTCCATAGTTAGCCACTGTAATTGTTTCTCTGTAATAGGGCTGCTCGATTATGGCAAAAATCATAATCTCGATTATTTGGGTCAATAATTGTAATTGCGATTATTAAATGCGATTATTCATTGACTTTGAAAACATCCATTTATTGGAGAAAAAACATGTGAACAGTATGTTTTTTTGATTACCCTGAACTTTAAGTATAATTCAACTGAAAAACCAAAAAAAAAAAAGTAATAATAATACAAAAATAATCGTTTTATTTCGATTACGTCGTTTTCATAATCGTTGCAAGCCATAATCGTAATCGCGATTAAAATACGATTAATTGAGCAGCCCTACTCTGTAAAGCAAGACACTGCAGCCCAACCTTTTCCCACATGATTACCCAACAAGAAAATCCTCAGTGTGCTGCAGAATACCAGGGACTATCTTTTCTTTCAATTTCTTCCCTTTCTGAATCAGCCAGTAGGAGCAGAGGAGGGCCCTCACTAGTCAAAGTGCACACCGTAGGAGAGCCAACACCAGCAGCACCTCCAGCACATCTCATTAAGGGTTCCTCCTGCACCCCGACCTCATCACTGACTCAAATTACCCAGCATCCCTGATAACAGTCCATCTGAAGAAGTGAGGTAGAATTATCTTCACTGGCTCAAAGGAGAAAAAGGCTTGGACAAAGGAAACCAGCTGCCCTTCTGATGCAGAACGCTTCACTTCGCATGCCAATTTTATTTTAAGTGTTCAAGTTCTTTCCGATGGCTTGTGTTTTATCTTAAGATCAATGCAAGAACAACCATACATACATCTTCCTCTGATCATGTTCTCCCCGTTTGGAGCTAGTTAGAAAATATAAGAAAGCAAGACAGAATGAAGATCTTGGAAGCTGAAGTGTGCAGATGATTAGAGATGTCCCGATCCGATCACGTGATCGGGGATCGGAGCCGATCACGTGATTTTCAAAAGATCGGAATCGGGAGAAAAAAAATCGGGGATCGGCATTTTTTTTTTTTTTTAAATTTTGTATTCAATGTTACAAAACAAAAATGACCATGTTCAAGTCTTAAAGTCATCCTGAGGCCTTAGTTTTGGTTTCAAATTACAGAACATCATGTATGTGTTGCTTCTTTGGGGCTTGTTTTCATAGACCTATTTCTCTCAAATCTGGCAACAGAGTGGGCGCAGTGTCTAATTGTAGCAGTAAGCTAACGAGTACTGATAAGCTTTATTTTGTTTTGATCCAATGCTGCACAACTGAACTGATCCAATGCTGCTGTGAAAAAAAGAAGCTATATCCATGTTGGATAGAATATTAAATTTAAATAAAAAAATAACCTTAAGGGACAATTTGAATGCTTTTTTTTTTCTCTTAATGCATTTTATAAAGATCGGATCGGGAAAAATCGGTATCGGCAAATTGTCAAAATCAAATGATCGGATCGGGAGCAAAAAAAGGTGATCGGGACATCCCTAC
>NW_011343881.1:127663-132148 GCF_000735185.1 Notothenia coriiceps
AAAAAAATCGGGGATCGGGATTTTTTTTTTTTTTTTTAAATACTTTTTTAAAATTTTGTATTCAATATTACAAAACAAAAATGACCATGTTCAAGTCTTAAAGTCATCCTGAGGACTTTGTTTTGGTTTCAAATTACACAACATAATGTATGTGTTGCTTCTTTGGGGCTTGTTTTCATAGACCTGGTTGCTTATTTCTCTCAAATCTGGCAACAGAGTGGGCGCAGTATCTAATTGTAGCAGTAAGCTAACGAGTACTGATAAGCTTTATTTTGTTTTGATCCAATGCTGCACAACTGAACTGATCCAATGCTGCTGTGAAAAAAAGAAGCTATATCCATGTTGGATAGAATATCCAAATTAAATAAAAAAATAACCTTAAGGGACAATTTGAATGCTTTTTTTCTTTTTTTTCTCTTAATGCATTGCATAAAGATCGGATCGGGAAAAATCGGTATCGGCAAATTGTCAAAATCAAATGATCGGAATCGGATCGGGAGCAAAAAAAGGTGATCGGGACATCCCTACAGATGATTTAAAGAGACCAGAACCAAAAACCAAACTGAAAGTAATATTAGGTCACCTTTCAGAAAGAATCTTACGTAATGAGCATTGTGTACATTTCAGAACAAATTGTTTCTTTCCACGAGCAGCAGACAGTCTACTTTCTGAGCTTCATAGCTAAATCACTACAGCACAAGCCCCTGAGGATGTCCACAAAGTGCCAAACAATCTTTATCAAACACAGAAAGCCACAACACTGAGCGCCAGCCTTGATAAAGCAATGCGGTTCAGACCAGAGGCAGAAAAGGAACGCAGGTGCCGTTTACCTTAAGCCGACATAACAGCTCCTCTTGATAAGGATACAACTCCTACGACTGGTGAATTTAAGCCTGTGCGGTTGTAACGGTTTCTGCCCGGTTCAGATTACAGCACAGAGAGATAACCATCTTAAAAACAAACTGGAAAAAAAAAAAATACATCTTTCATTCTGTCAAGTAAAAATGTCTCCGTGCTGCCTCCATGTGACGGGCATTTCTGATGTTTAGAGATTACTTCTCCCTCGTCTACCCTGAAACACAGCGCAGCTGGTGTGTGTGTGTATGTGTATGTGTGTGTGTGTGTGTGTGTGTGTGTGTGTGTGTGTGTGTGTGTGTGTGTGTCAAGGAGAGGAATGAGGAAAAGGTACTGGCAAAACACATGACAGACACGTGATTTCATCTTGCCCAAAATGACCGACAGCCTGCTGCTTATCTCCTTTCAGCTGCGTGCCTCAATGCACCTCAAAGCTGTAAAGACTCATATAAAAATCAAAACAGTTGGATAATTAATCGATCATAACTATGGGCAGAAAATGAATCAAGTCAATTTGAAATGTTATTATTGATTGAAGGTCGAAAAACTGTGAGCAATGCTTATCAAAATGTTCAAGAATTAAACGTCAGTTCATGACAATCTATGTTGATATGAAACAGAAAAAAGGGAGCAAAAATTCACATTTGAGGAGATGAAAATTGCAAATGTTAAGCTTCTTTTTTTATAAAAGCCTTGTCGAATACAGTCGTGTTATCCGGCCGCACTAAGCACAGAGCCACCTGGATACTTTACAACCAAACACAACATTACCAGGATACTGACCAGAGGCTGACTTGTCCAAAAGCCAGCTACAGTGCATCAGTATGAGATAAAATAAGTGATATGTGTTTCAGCCACAGTCAAATGTGAATCAATTCAGGTTAACATTAGACAAAATGCTCTGGTCCAACAAAGTACCTACAGACCAGTGATCTTTGGTTTATTCAGAACATGTACAGTAGAAACTGCAAGGCCATGTGACCCTTTGAACGCTGACCCTACTCCTGCTGCGTAGCGATGTGCCCGAGGTGCAGAGTGACCGAGTGGCGACATCACAACTCTCTTGATTAATTGCAGCCAGACTGCCAGTGTCACAGGGCTAATGGCAGACAGATGCTGGCAAACGCTGTTGCTCGGCCTAATCTGGAGCCAAAAACAAGATGGCTTAAAGCTCTGCCCGTGGCTGAGTCTGGGAGTCAGAGCAACACCACATGGATGGGAACTAAATCTCTATCTCTCCAGTTGTAGCTTCCTAATCTGCAGGATGTCTTCTCTGCGCTGCACTCAGCTTAATCTGAGAGCTGTTTGCATGGAAAACACACAGGAGAGCATTGATCGCTCCGGGTTTACTTTGTGGGATCAATGATAATGCCATCATTACCTACAGTGGAGCTGCGAGGCTGCTTGGTGTTAAGCACCTTAAGGGCTGCTGTTGAAGCCATTTTCACTTGTAGGCATTAGGCTTACAAGGTGGCAGAAGAGTAAGAGTGAGCTATAAAGTATATTTGCACTCAAAGAGAGATACTGAATTCATGGCCGATCATGTCTTCATCTTATACTAATAAAGCTGCAACGATTAGGCGACTAATCTATTCGTTTATCGACTGTAAAATAAACAACCACTATTCAGATCTTTCATTAAAGGGGACCTGTTATGTTCATATTTGTATTTCGTGCCTCTTCTGCGACACGTTTACATGCATTAATGTGAAAAAAAAGAAAAGAAAAGTATATCTTTCTCATTCTACCTTTTTTCACCCTGTCTGAAACCACAGCCCAGTGTTACTGTAAAATGTTAAAAGAAAACAAATCTTCCCGGGGGGGCATACCCCCGGACCCCCCTAGAGGATGTGATGTCCACCCCCCAATTCAAACATGTTCATACAATACTGAATACATTTGAAGCCATTTTGACGTCTATTACCTATGTCAATAAGTTTCTGTTTTTGCAGTGTATTTGTCTTTTGTAGAGATTTTTCATTTATTCTTTACATATAAAATGTCGCCTAAAATCTCACCTAGGGCAGCAAATTGTCTAGAACCGGCCCTGGTACTAGGCCTCAAGAGCCTTTCTTGTGCTGACACATAGAAACAAATTGGCGGGGCACACTTCGCACGCGCAAAACACTAAAACATTCCACACGCTCCGCGCTCACATTATGCTGGGCCCACGTGCCTTAGCACCGCTGCTATGACTCCATCCTAGGAGAAACACTGTACAATGCGGATGATCAATGAGTGATCATCATCTGTCAGCCCTCCATCCGGGCCCCGCGCCATGGACATCCAGGCCCTTCACCCCTTCTCCAGAGCATGGCGGGGAGGAGGACAAGGCCACCGAAGACGTCACCGCTAAGTGCAAAGAGGTATGTGGAAGACGAGTTAGCGCAACAGCATGCTCAAAGATATGTCTCGTCAGTGTTTACCCTGAGGGGCACCATGGGAAATCAATGAAGGTCTATGCTATACTCGACGAGCAAAGCAACAAATCTCTGGCGAGGTCAGAGTTCTTTAGTGTCTTCAACATCCAAGGTGGTGAATTTCCATACACGCTGAAAACATGCGCAAGGCTCAAAGAGACAACTGGACGAAGGGCCTATGGTTACGTTATAGAGTCAATCGACCAGAAGATCAGTCTTCGCGTCCCTACACTCCTTGAATGTAACCAGATCCCCAACAGAACCGTTCAGAGATCCAACCCCTGATGCAGCTTTGTACCACAATCACCTAAGAACAGTAGAACTGTGCAATCACCGAGCTATCCTATCCCTGAATCCACAGCACAAATACAATGTCAAGAGATCTATGATTGCAGTGTGATTCCATCTTCATTCAGAGGGTCTGCCCACAAGTCATGTGAACATCACTAACATCAACAGGACACCTTTGAAACATCACGGCTCTGAGCGCTTCGCGCCACAAGTAATACGCTAATCTGGTCGTAACATCGGCATTAGCGCGTCGTCTAGCTTAGCCTCATCTAGCCATCATTAGCTCGATCGTACGCTCAGCATACTGCAGCCGTTGTGAGCATGGCACTCCAAGCATACCTACAACTCTTGTGGTCTCGTCAAGCGCAGTTAAAATAGATTAGTATGTTGGGTCTGTAACTGTCTAACTAGTGCACACAGTACATTTCCCTGCGAGTAATACTCAATTCAGAAGCTTGTTCACTCTAAAAATATAACATTATGTCACAGGGCCTATATAGAGATCAATTACCTCTTCGTCGTTATTTCAAGAGTTCATTTACATCTATCATGCTCTGAAGATTTCGACTCTGAAGGTTTATCACTCTATGTACAGTATGATTACATACAGACATACTGCCATTACTCATATAGAAGGTAATTTTTACTCCAACTAGAAGGTAAGTCACTCCAACTAGAAGGTTAATTTTACCGAAACAATAAATGAGTTCAGCAAATCTGGCAGTCTCAGCTCCAGAACTCAGTGTGCAGTTGTGTTCTTCAACCGATCATAATCCCAGCTGGACCATGGATCTCGATCCGCCAGTCGTCACTTCTGGGAAGTTACAATCCATGGCTCTACCGGGCCAGCCTTTCTCTGTAATCCATTCCTACTCTAATAACCATGTAATGTCAAGCGATCTATGTTCTAGTTGGATTC
>NW_011343881.1:132193-138364 GCF_000735185.1 Notothenia coriiceps
AATGATGAACCCATCCAGATCTCTCAGGTCTTCACGGACTGGGTCAGCTTTCTGTCCCCAGAGTCAAGAACTAAACAATGGAGAAGGCAGCATTCAGTTATTATGCTCCAAACATCCGTGGGAACACAACTGGGCCCCCAGAACCCTGCAGGTCCACTGCAACGAAGACTACTTAAAATCCAGGCTGAAGACTTTTCTTTTTGTCGCTGCTTTTAAATTGACTATTCAACATCTTAAAACTGCACTGTAATCCTTATCTTTTAATGTTTATTTATTAAAAAAAAATTTTCTTTTAATGACTGATTATTCTCGCCATTGGGCGCTTATTGTCTTTCATTTTTTGTAAAGCACTTTGAATTGCTTGTGGTTTGTGAAAGGTGCTATATAAATAAACTTGCCTTGCTTGTATTCACTTGCACCATACAGACGATATGAAATATCGCAGCACAAGCAGGAACGTGTTTGCATTTGGGATTTCTCACACACGACCAGTGACTTTTAAAAAGCCCACTTGTACCCAGCTTTCAGTCAATACTCTGCCTTTCCATCTAATGATCGCTCTTATAGAAACAGGCTGGCAAACTATTATTTATTTGCTGTTTTGTAACTATCAATTTGGGTTATTTTTTCTGTGATTAGGGGAGTACCACTTTAATAAAGCAGAATGTGTTCTCTTTAAATGCGAGCTATTGAATACAGAGGGAGGAATGGACTATTATCTCTAAATGGCCTTTATATTATCAACAGAAACTGAAACATAAAATTGTGTCTATACTCGCACTTCACTTGTTGTAATTTTAAGGTATAGTCCATTTAAGAAATGAAGGTATATAACACTTACCAAAGGGAGAGTTTTCATGATTTTACATCTAATTCAAACTGCTTACATGAGTGCTTTGCAGTCAGCTAATTTTTTTGCAAACTCTTCTCATTTGATTGTGCTGACAGCTCGTAGAAACATTCAGATATCATTCAGCCATGATGCTGCATAATGAAGGTATCCAAATGTAAAAGTAACCCTGTGGATCCTTCGTGCCGAGTCGCCTCAGGAGTCGCTCCTCTTTTGGTTCACAGCCACACACTGGGATGCCATGGAGGTCTCCTTCTGTGCCAATAAAAAGCATAAATTAGCTGAAACAGAACTGGCCTGATGCACAAAATGATCCATAATGGAAATGCACTCATTAGTGTACCAAAAAGCACTTTCAAAATAAAATCAGTGGGAGTACGACCAGGAGCCTAACTGGCGGCAAAATCACATAGTTTAGAAGTACGATTGCCGCTGAGGCACCGGATAGACGAATCTTAGGAGGGGATGTCCAGTCCAAACAAGATCGTCATTTGTGCATTTTATTCTCATCCACAAAGGTACAATGAACAGGCTTTACTTTCCTCAAGCCTTTCCTATGGCTTTCTTGCTTGAACCTACCTGATAGAAAACGATAGCCTAGTGCTCTACTCCCCACTACCTGTCTCCGATATAGACAATTACACCACGTGCCTAATTCACCCCAGTGCCCAAAGAGGCCTTAAAAAAAATAATATAATAATAATACTTTAATAACTACAATAATATCACAAATAAAAACATTTACTACGTACAAAAACAACAAGAAACAAAATGTTAAACTATGAAATCTATATAGCTCCAACGCTAACACTGTATGTAAAAAAGGGCTCTTTGAACAAACCATTGAGGTCCAATTCCAAACCGACCCTACAAATGTACACGATGTTTGTGGATGATCTTAGACGTGTCCGTGATGAAAAAAGCTGTGTACACTTTTACTAAATAAACGTAGCAAAATAAGATAGACATTGTATATTTTCAGTACACATGGTAATTTAGGATCAGATATGATCTTTGGTCAACCTAAAATGTAGAAGTGTGCATTTTTTTGACAGCCTTTGTATATTTACAGGAACGAAAACAACTCAGAAAACCAGATTAAAAAACAATAAAGAAGATCACAAAAAATTCACTCAGGGTTTACCACACATAGATTTACTGGGCCGGCGCCAGGAATATTAACGTCCGCCAAAGCATATTTCACGACACATTTACGGCCGTCACACTAAGGCATCGAAAAGCTTTCAACCGCTTCCGCCCATTCAGTTGAATGGGTCTGACGTAGAAGGATTTTTAAATCTTGCCGAACTGCATTGGTGGGGAGCATGGCATGGCTTTGCAAGCATCGTGAGCACCTATCTCTCATCGAAAAGTATGAGAAACATGCAACTGCTTTGAGGCTCCGATGCACGCTTAGATTGGCATAGCCATCACTACCGTTTCATGCAAATCCCGGCAGTGCAAGTGCGCTAGCCAATCAAACCGCGTGCAAGCTGGGAGCGCCAGGACCGCAGTTTCATTTCCTCATATTCCAAACGAGATATTACGGTAGCAAATCACCCCGGTTCTGTACGGACCAGGAACTATTTACCGGGATACAAAACCGGAGGAAACCAGACCAGGATGGAGGGACGGTGCAGAGACAGTGGGGAAACTGGTAGGTTTTCGCACTGTTTGGAGAGTTTATATCCAGTTTACTGTTGTTATAACATTGCTATTGCTTTGTATGTCGGGGGCGGCAGATTCATGATGATTTGGTTGTTGGTCGCGCCTGCTCGCAAAAATGCGCCAAGCCTCCAGACACGCCCAGCTTTCCAGATTTTTTTATGCCTGTAGTGTAGACGGGCCGTGAGGTTTAATCTTTTTGTATCCGATGTGCGTGCCCAACTAACGCACCCCCCCCCACCCCCCCTTCTCGGCTACCACCACAACTATTGGTACGGTATTGTATTATTATTCCAGCCCCTGAAATGAGGACCTTATCATAACGTTTGCAGTCATTTTGCTTTAAGATTTACTCATAACTTACTGAAGGCTATTGTATTTGAATAAGCCATGCCTTCTGCCCTCCCACATCATCGCACTTTTTTTTTCCTTTACTGGATATTATTATTGAATTACTTAAATAAACAAAACACTACATTTACTGTTGGAGATTCTTTTTCTCATATTTCACATTTCCTTCCCTCCATGCCTCCTCCTTTGAGATCAGTTTTCTTTTAGTTGTGGAATCCATTAGGGATAATGGTTTCTTCTCGGATTCACCTCATCAGTGTACTTCATGAAAAGAAAATATGCTGTGTAGTCAATGTACAACAACAGCTTTACGATTGCCTTTCAAACTCACAGAACCGGAAAATAACTCATTCCGAAACAGTGAAAGCAGATAAATTGCGAGTAGAGATAAGAACAGATACACTAAATGATGCCTTGTGACTGATGCTGCTTTATGTTGGCGGTGACATCGACTTCAAAGTGCTTTTGTTGTCCCCGAGAGGCTGTAACGAAGCTTTGACGACGAGCACAGGAGGCTGAGGAATACTAAGAACCCCGAGCAAATGCCAGCAACAGATTGAGTGATTTCAGTCGACTGAAACCACAAATCCAGACGGATCTCAGGTGTTCTCTCAGCATCTGGATGCGCTGAGATTCCTGCTGTCCCATGACAAACTTTGCCTTTTGAACGCAGGCTTTTCATCGAGATTTCATACAGGTTGTGTGTTTCCATCTCATTTCACACACCGAGGTCTGAGGCGGTGGTGAATGTGAGGAAGAGGAAGGAAATGCTTCGCTCTCAAAGAGCATACAGATGAAAGATGTGCAGAGAGGGAACATCAGAGTGGTCTGTTGCACTGAAGTTTGTTCTTCTCACCTTCTGAAAGCACCTCGGAAAAAGCTTTTTATTTCCACCCACAAAGGGCAAGAATACGAGGCACGCAATTAGTAAAACAGGAAATGGGAGATAACTAAAATAGAGCTGACAAAACTGTGAACGTATGATGCTAGAGTACAAATCCAGAGATATAAATATTTCTGTTACTCTTATATATAATAATAACCGTTAACAGTAACATAAATTATATTCTTACAAATAGGCAAAAAAAATTAGATTAACCTTGTGTCTATGTAATGGTTTACCGATTATGGCTATATTGTCTAATATTTTGTATTTTTGTGTGTTTTCCTGGTTTCATGGGTTAATTACATTAAAGTGATGCATTTTCTGTATTTACCAGTTTCTTCTATTATTTATCTTAAGCCATTTAGCCAATAAATTCAAATACTGATGATGATTTATCAACATTTGTAAATATTTAGTGTAAGCACCAATGGCCCTATGAAATTGTTGCAATGCATTTGTATCAGACACTGACTCTAAGAAAACTCTAATTTCATTGAATTTAATGTAAACAAAACAGGGGTCCATGGAGATTGGTCCTCCAGAGCTAAGCGTCATATTAGAATATTTAAAGCTCTTGAGTTTTACTCATTTTACAAAGTTTCTAAACCTGCATAAACAGTGTTAATGTGATTATGAACTACTTTCACTCCAAACTCAATTTAAAACCTTCACAGATTGTCTAAAAATAAAGTTTGGAAAGGCTAATTTAGTTGCACTAATTATGTTTTCAGAGCTTTAGAAAATTTGATTTGTCAGTGTTGTTCAAAATAGTCGATTATGAACATTATGGTCATCTTCACAACATCACAACCAATTTGTATATTAGGGATAATAGTTAACAATTCAAGACCCGCCGCTGTTCACCGTATTGGAGTTGTTTTCGCTATAATGACCGGCTTGCTTCATCCTGCTTGTTACATGGCTAACAACTAAATCAATCAATAATCTCACACAAAATATTGATTGTCAAATGATACCCTTGTTTTGAAAAGGATTGTATTGCTTCCACTGCGGCTGGAAGATGGTGTTTTCTGACCGAGGAACAATAATGTGTATTTTTGGCCACATCTGTTATAAAATGTACCGGAAGGCTTTCTGGGGATAGATCTTTAGCAAAGGTTTGTTATCGAAAAATAACAGACCGCCGAATGTTTAAATTGAACAATTAGAAATCGAGTATTCAACGGAGTCGTGCAACAATAAAACAACAATATACTATTTACACAATCTGCACGGTTGAACATGGCGCCCAATGTATTGACACTGGCCGGATACTCTCATAGAAAAGTATTCGAGCAGCTGACACACTGAAGGGGAACGAAGGACTATTGATGTCTTCATGGGCATCCAATGGACCATCGATGGTATTGATTCACGTGGAAGGATCAAATTAAACAAAAGGTCAAAAGATCCAGCATGCTGATGTCCTTCTTTACAGTCCGGATCTTCATCAATAAACGGACCAATTTGTGTTGATGGTCATTGCTTGGAGTGTTGTATTAAAAATAGATGAGGTCACAAGGTTAAAGCTATAAAGAAAATGTCTACAGGATATAAACACTCGCGCCTCATCAGCAGAAATACTAATGAGGGGTGTATTAAGACTGTGTCTCACCCAGAGTGACACTTCAATACTATACTGAAAGCCAAGAGTGAAATAAGATGCCTAGATTGCTAAACTATATAGTTAGAGTTCATCAATGTCAGAAGTAAGATGTTTCTTGACTATTGACTATTCAGCTCAGTTCTGAAATGAAACATTCTATTACTGATAGCTTTCATTAAAGGCAAACTACAGTACAGGATACTTGGGTACAGCTGGGTACAGTGGTACAAATGTAAGATAACCACATTTTCCCTCCAGGGATTAATAAAGTATTTCCGATTCTAATAGTTTGACAATCAGATGTGGTTGTAAGACTTAAAGGTCCCATGTCATGGCCATTTCTACTGATCATAATTCCATTGTTGAGGTCTACTAGAATACATTTATATTGTGCAATTTTCCAAACTCACATTGGTTTCTCATACCGCATCTCTGTAAAGTATGTGTATTCACTCTCTATCCTAAACGGCTTGTTGGAGCTCCTGCCCCCCCCTCCCTGTGAGCCCAGTGGCCGTCTGCGAGACAGCGAGACACAGCAAAACCCAGCCCGAAACCAGCCCGAGCACAAACACACACCCGCAGCCTGGCTGGGAGTCAGTGTGCTCACACACCGACTCAAAGCCTCGCCGCGTCCCGCCGTCTCAGGCTGAGAAATCTGTGGAGCTGCAGCTGAGAAAAGATTGAGTGTGTGTGTGTGTGTGTGTGTGTGTGTGTGTGTGTGTGTGTGTGTGTGTGTGTGAGTGTGTGTGTGTGTGTGTGTGTGTGTGTGTGTGTGTGTTTGAGAGAGAGAGAGAGAGAGAGAGAGAGAGAGAG
>NW_011343881.1:138408-148127 GCF_000735185.1 Notothenia coriiceps
TACAAACTTACACCCCCACCTGTAGTGTAGGCTAACAAAGAAAATTGTAAAATGTCATGTGACCCGGACACCAAAGTCTGCCCACTTTTTTCCATCTTACTCTTTCTTATGAAAAGAAAGGAAAAAAAAGTGTATTCGTACATTTCGCACAGCGTCTTTCTCCGTGCTTTATGTTTATACTTGATTGTCCAGGGGAAATTACTTTCTAGACTTACACAACAAATAAAATGTCAGCCTTTGCTTATTTCAATCAGCGGATTAGCAACGTCAAATAATCATATTCTACTTCTGTACTTTGCCGGTACAATCTTTAAGTCAAGAGAGAAACTCACGTTTATATGAAATACGGTGGAATGAGACAGACGGCTGGAACATTCGGATTACGGGATGTTCACTTTTACCGAAGTTGTTCGCGGAATTCCACGGAATTGTGGTTCGTCGAGCGTCGAGGTGACATCCATACTACCGTAAATAGTTAACTAGGGTGTTTCATTTGGGCCTGCTAGTTTACGAGGGACACACAAAAGGTACGGTTGTCGGAGAGTCTAATTCGCTCACGTCGCGTCTCTTCTGTAGGACGTCTAATCCTTATGTTGACTCTCTATCTCTAAAATCAAAGAGGCAGGTACACCACACGTGACTGAGGGGTCTGAGTCGGTGCCCGTCTCGAAATTCGGTAGACAAAAAACGAGGTCTAATCCGGCTCGTTGTCGCAAACGGGTCGTAGGACAGACGTTAATTCGGGACACTGTAGACCGTCAGACCGCGTTTATTAGGTTCTCTCAACACTACGCGGTGAGCCAAGGTGAGACGTGGAGCCCGTGTAGCGATGCGTCGTCTCATCCAGTCGCAAGTTTCCCAGGTACCGGAACGTCAAAGTGACTGTACAAGACTTATTGGTTTCTAGTGTACCAGGACGTTCATGGAAACCACCTGGTCTCGTAAAACAGATTACATTGGACTTAACTAAGGTAAACTGTACTACCGACTTTGTGTATTAGGATAAAATAGAGTATGACTACGTGACATCGACCGGAAACCTGTTCAGTCGGCAGACGGTCATAGGACCATTAATACTGAATACATTTGAAGCCATTTTGACGTCTATTACCTATGTCAATAAGTTTCTGTTTTTGCAGTGTATTTGTCTTTTGTAGAGATTTTTCATTTATTCTTTACATATAAAATGTCGCCTAAAATCTCACCTAGGGCAGCAAATTGTCTAGAACCGGCCCTGGTACTAGGCCTCAAGAGGCTTTCTTGTGCTGACACATAGAAACAAATTGGCGGGGCACACTTCGCACGCGCAAAACACTAAAAAATTCCACACGCTCCGTGCTCACATTATGCTGGGCCCACGTGCCTTAGCACCGCTGCTATGACTCCATCCTAGGAGAAACACTGCAACACTGATTATCTTTAGGGTTTAAAATGACAACAAAAAATACATTTAAAGACGTTACCTTGGACTTTAAGACACTAGGATTGACATTGTTCAGTTGTTTTGACATTACATAGGCCCAACAAATCTAGATCTGTAATATTGGGCAGACTCATTTTAAATATTCATCAGTCTCAGCGTTTTACAACAGTCTGCAGTTAAAATATAACCTGAAGCCACTGAGTAACAGCCACTGTATATGGCTGCAGGGACAGAGTATTATATTATTCTTTTCATAGATTGTTAATGTTGAATAGTCTCTGCATGCATGGTATAAATAGTCCACTACAGTCATACTGAAAATCAATACGAAATACAACCCAGTCTCTTTTTAGAAGGCTATATCCTGCAACGTTTTCATATCAAATGGTCTGTAGTGTTCACAGGGGAAAGAAGAAGCTAAAGCGCAGATGACCCAGATAAAAAAACGTATGCTGCTACAAATGGTGAGCAAGCAGTGACTGCAAATAACTGGTCATGTTGATGATTAACGCAGACTGCATTGCTCTAGCAGTCAGTTATTTCGGATTTTGGAAACAGACTTTTAACACAGGCTTTAATATCAATCTGCCAAGTCAGAGAGCATGAAAGCATGTCATGTTTGCAAGCTCTCTGAAACGCATGATGTTGTGACTAATACACCGAGACGGTCCGAGCAGAATATTTTCATCTGAAGTCAGAAGAATAACAGCAGCAGGTGCTGGAGCAGTGAGGAAGTGGGACACTGCCTTTACGTTTCCAGACATTTGAGGGCAATCACTTGTATAAATGTTTGAACAGTCTCTCTGCACACTGGCTTTCTGAAGCAGTCCTCTATATACTATTGACATCCAACTATAACAGGTTTTTACTTGACCACTTCAGAGTCACGTGGGGGAAAAGCAGCTTGTGAAAAAGAGAAAGCTGAAGGAGAGACATATCCTGCAGCAAAACTGAGAGTGAGGCCAATAGTCTTTTCCGACTGTCCAAGAAGCATCTGAGCTTTTGACAGAAAGTGAGACGGACTGAAGGAGTTAAGGGCCGACAGAAAGATCCCACAGCTTGTATTTCTAATAAGGCCCCGGGTAGCAAGGCTTCAAGAAGAGGTACTGCAAGGACTAAGAAGTCTAACGATAAGAATTCAAGTTTGTTTTCACTCTTCTTCAAACGCTCTCTTTCCACTGCTTTAGTTTTGACTACCTGATTAGATCATATGAACAAAGACAAACTTTCACAAAGATATCTCTGATTCGTCAGACAGCCAGCTTCGTAATCAGTTGTTATTTTTGTAGGTATTTTTTAGTTGACAAAAGTTCAAGACAAACTGAAAATGTTGAAGGCGCAACGGGAAAAGTCAGAATAGTTCATTAAAATCACCCTGAGGCGAACATAAACGTCCGTAACAAATTTCATAGCAATCCACTCAAAAGCTGTGACGATATTTGAATAATTCATTGCTTTCTGCTCACCAAAGACTCAGAACCTTTTAGAATCATGATTTCAGTTTGCTTTTCTAGATTTAGAAAGAGTACACATGTTCTCTTCATCAGGTACACAGTCTTTGGGATGAACAAATCACCACGTGAGGGACTGCTGGGATAGTTCAATAAAAACAAAACCTCTCCCACACGCTCTAACACATTTACGTGATAGGCTAAGAGGCGGGACACCTCTAAGCAGTTGACGAATCACAAAATAGCCGGCCAGCTAACCAATCAGAGCAGACTGGACTCTGGTTTCAGACAGAGGGTGAAAAGAGGTCCTGCAGCACAGGCAGTATGAGAAAAATAAAGAGCTTTTTGAACATTAAAGCATGGAAACATGTCGCAGTAGAAGACAAATATGAACCTGGAAATTAGCATAATATTTCCTCTTTAGGTCAGTACAATGTTTTCCTCTAAACGCAACAAATATTCTCATATTGTATTAATGTATCTGCGGCACAAAATAGCTGTGTCCAGAAAATGAGAAACTCAGAAACTGCAGTGTTACAATGTTCCACAACAACAAGTAGTATTTTCTCTAGTCAGCAGTACGAAGGTTATAGGTACTGCAGTGCTGGGCCCACTTATCCTAAGAGAAATCAATAAGGAATATACCTCACTGTTATTTCACTCTGTAAATAAATGCTCTGCACACGATTAACATTACAATATGAGCTAAAAGGCACCAAGAGTGTTTACTATTTGTATTTTTAACCTTTTTTTATGGATTTTCTTAGCTGGTCAAGGATGTGAATAAGCTTTCACACAGTAATAAATTGCTCTTTTTATCGATCCGTTCTGTCCTTATCATTGAGCCATTACAGCTGCCTATAATTTGACTGACAGAAAATGGATTGTCATTTAAGTCTTGAAAAACGCTTCCCCCAGCTTTTCCCATGTGTGGGTTTTCTGCCTGCAATATTTGTTGTAGCTCCAGAAGAAAATGGATACTAGTACAAACTGTAGCATGTGAGTTTTGTAAATCCTAAAATCTGACTGCAGCAGTGAGCACCGGCCTCTAGAGGAATGTTACTTCACTTTAAACTCATCATGGCCTCTGGGGTTCCTGTATATCCTGATGTATTTCTCTCCTTAAGGAGTCTCTGGGTCATTGTGCTTGATGACAACCTTTCAAATAATTAATTGTGATTTCATAGAGAGGATGGAGGTAGGGCGCTCCCTGTGGAAGTGATGGAGGGGGGAAAGATGGAGGCAGCTGCAGGGGAAAGCACAGTCATGGGTCTGTGTTGGGGGGGAGCAGCTGTTGCAGCCATGGATCACAGCTCATCTGCAGACTGCTGACTGAGCGTTTCAAGGACCTTTCTCACTGAGAAATCACACAAGAGCCTCAGGACTGTGCCGTGGTTCTCAAAGACTGAATACAAAGTCAGAAAATAAAGGACTTTTAAGAACTCTAGGAGCACTTTATTAAAGGTCCCATGTCATGGCCATTTCTACTGATCATAATTCCATTGTTGAGGTCTACTAAAACGTCCCGCCGAATGTGTGTGTGTGAGGAAATCCGCGGATTGGTCCAAACGTAACGGCTCCGCGGACGTAACATAACAAATGGACCAATTCGCGGAGCCGTTACCTTACGTCACTATACCCAAATACGTCACTGTACGAAAAAGAGAAATGTCCAACGAGGCGTTCTGGGGCAGCACAGACAGGTCTTTTCTGTGTTAGAGTTTTACTCGCTACAGGGTGTACTTTGAGGGTTGTGACTGCAGACCGTTTACATGCAGAAAAAACTACATAACACACAAGGGGACGGGTAAGAACCAGAAAAGCATGACATGGGACCTTTAAAGACAGTGAAAGAGATTCATGAAATTTTTGATCAAAACTGAAAGTACAACTTTGTGGACTGCTGCCTGCTCGCCATCCTAGCTGCTGCTGGGTATCTTTACAAACCCTCCCACGATGTGTCCTGTCTCCTCTTGCTTTTTGCCCCAACAAACAGGAAAACTCTAGAGGCATATTCCCCACGAGCTCCCCATCGCAGCATCTGGACGGGGACGTATCACCGAGGCAGCTCCACAGATGTTTACCCGCTAGCAAAACCCCTTTTAGCACATCACATAGTTTATATCCCTTCATCACCTAACTTAACTGAGGGTTTGCTCCAATCAGGTTTCAAATCCATCCCACCCATTCCCCAAGTGATGATAAGACTTCTGCACCATCCAGCTGCTCATCTCATAACAGCACCCATGCCTTCAGCCAGAGTGTTGATTGACTGAATGTCAATGGAAATGTGGTTGATTATATCACCAATGATCGGTGCTTTGTGTTTCATGGGAAGGGAATTCAAAAGCCTCTATTTCCAGAACGTAAGGTAATGAGGCATGTTTACTTTACAAGGTGAAGTATTCATTTAATATTTGGGAAAACTCTTAAGATAAGAATATCCAACAAACTGTGTGAAAAGGCATCATCACAAGCTTGAAATGCGGCCATGACAAGCGGACATTTTGGAGATACATGGCTGAATTGTATAGCACAGATATATTATTACCTTGCCCACATACTCACAAACAGCCCTCCCCTATTTCCCTCACCTCAATTTCAGAGAAGTATCATGCCAGCCAAAGAAAAGAGACTTTATCGCTTTCCACATTTCAAGTTGAGGTTACGGTAAATAGTTGAAGTGTCTCAGTGCTTAACATAAATAAAGCCTCACCGTCGAGAGGCTATATTTTCCAGTATTTTTTTGTTGTGGCCTGGGGTTCTCTGTGGACAGTGGACCAGCAGCTGAGCCTCTCAGATAAGCTCCCAGCCAGAGAGAGGGAACCAAAAAAAAGACGAGTGAAATAAAGAGCAGGCCAACGGCACAGTGTGATTGAGAAGAGCTCCATTTCAAAGCGTAAAGCAGAGAGGAGGAGGTCGGCGCTCACAGGGTGGTGGAGGCGGGGGGCGTGGATAAAGGCACAACAAAGTACACAACATAGTACACATCATTGGGGGGGGGAGGAGGATGTTAGAAGAGCATGTCGGTGACTTCACCCTTCAGTGCAGGAAGGGCAGGTTTAGTTTCCCGCTGAGGTGCTTCTGTCTGTGGCTCAGGTGGTCAACGGGTGTTTATCAATCCAAGGGTCAACGGTTCAACCCCTGCAGCCAACTTCTCAAATTGTCCTTGGGCCAGATACTTAAATAGATCCTTGAGGCTTATCTATGGTGTAGAAGTGTATGGAAACTGATGATTAGGATATAAGCATCACATACATGTAGTCTTTGTGCATTTGAAAGGATATCTTCTCTAGTAGAAGTAGGAGTACAGTTTATTTAAAGGGGACCTATCATGCAAAATGCACTTTTTGATGTATTTTATAAATATGTGTCCCCGGTGTGTATCGGGGAACTCACGCAGCGTTAGAAAATAAAACCCTTTCTCTTTTCCTCCGTACCGAAATCTTTTAGAAACGGGGCTACAACGAGCGGATACAGATTTGCGGCGGACCCACAGAAAGCTGCTATCAGAAACAATGCCTGACGTGTTTTGGACGTAAAATCGTCTTTGTTTACATTAGCAAGCCTCGCTAACACTCAGAGCTAACCTGTACTGGAGAGCACATGTGTTTAAAAGGCAGGAAATAAAAAAAGGAACTCACCTTGTGATAAACCCGCAAGAGAAAAGCATTTGAGCTCCATACTGTTTCAGAAATAATCCTTGATGTGGTTTAGAACAGGATGGCGTTTTATCACAGCAACAAAATCCGCGTTTCTCTAACAGGGCTGCAAAAGAGGGGTATGAGCAGTATGAGGCATGGCTACAATGGGTGATCTGTTTGGTATTTTAAGCAAAATACTTCACAGACATGTTTTGTATAGGTATGGCCCTACAATATATTTTCCAATATAGCATAATAGGTCCACTTTAAGTTAGTTACAAAAATGATTGGTTAAACTTAATAATATTGCTTTCAACTAACCTTATTCCGTTATGTGAAATATGTTGAGATAATACATTTCGTTTTTTTCAGTGAATATGCCAAAAAAAGCACAAGGCTAATTATTGTGATGAATGATTGCAGCAAACCTTATTTGGTAGCAGGCCATAGTAGGTTGGACCAACCTACTATGGCCTGCTACCAAATAAGGTTTGCTGCAATCATTCATCACAATAATTAGCCTTGTGCTTTTTTTGGCATATTCACTGAAAAAAACGANAGATATCGGCTGAACGCACCACCATAAATCTGTCAAGGGAACCGAGAAGTCGCGCGCGGAAATCCTCGTATATATAAGCCTTGGCTCTTCCGCGCCGCGATGAACATTAATCATGTCTCCCACAGTATTTTGAAAGGCCTCGTTCGCGTAAAATCTGAGCGCAATCAGCACCTGCAAGGTTGGGGAGAGCGCAGCGTTTCTGTCTGATCCGTGCTGCAGTTGAGGGGAGATCTCCTCGATTAAATCAAAAAGGGCTTGTCTGGCGAAACAAACCTCTTTATCAGCTCACTGTCCGATTAGATGTCCGGTGGGTTTTTTCGATCACGGACGACTCTTTCTCATCTTAATGCCCTTTCGTTGTTAAACATGTAAACAAGACGCACTGGATATAGTTTGGATTAGAGTTCTAACAAGCCTTTATTGAGCAATTAAAAAGTTTCAGTTAGTCCACTCTGAAACCTAACTATAAATACGTGGGCGTAATGATAAACCATAATATCCTGAAAAACCAAACTGAATATGTCTGCCAAAGGATAAAACACATTTTTCCTTTCGGGGGGAAATTCTTTTTTTAGTTTTTTTACATCTTTGTTTCTGAGTGTGCTACAGTACTGCAATACTTCATGCTACAAGTGTTTGTCTTGTTTTTTGTCTAAAAGTGCTTTAAAGTCTAAAACTGCTACACCAGCTGAAAATCTGCTCAAAGATTTTAGGTCAACCTTTTGAGACAACAATGTTTCTGACCCCAACCATGTCCTGAATAGTCAATATGAATTATTACCATCAGATCGGAGATACAGGGTATCATGATTAAATCAAGTTGGACTGAAGCACTCCTTTGTTCACCAGTCAATCTTCAAATTAAAGACAGAGCTAAATCCCAGGTAATTTGTAGGAAATGCAAGAAAAATGTCAGACTCGATCTGACATTAAAGGTGGGGTAGGTAATTTTGGAGAAACCAGCTCGAGTGCGCTAGAATTTGAAAATACACAACCGGAAAAAATCTGCCCCTTCCTTTCAGAGCCCCTCCTCCAACACACACGAACGTGCACATGACCAATGAGGGCACGAGATAAGTTTGTGCACAAGATGGAAGGCTGACAGGCAGGTAGGCCATCCAGTTATTTTAGCCGGGCCGGCTCAGATGATTGGTCGTGCTTTTTACAGTACTACGGCTTCCACAGATGACATTTTTTTATAGATTTATTGTCAAAGCATTTAATATATTCATTGCTATCAGGATATTAAGAGCATTCCATGGAAGGTAACAACAACTGTTTCTGAAATAAATGACATACCCCACCTTTAAGTATTATCGTATGGTAAGACACAAAACAAACTGAGTCAATTAATAAAGAAAAAACGTAGTTAAACACTCATAAACTTTATTTGTATTACATTGCAAAGTGCCGTCTGCATGTTTCTTTTGATATTGTGATTAATGGAGAATTTGCAACAGTTATCTTCAACAATGGCAGGTTCTGCATTATTCCTCATCTTGTGATTGTTTCATGAGTTGTACTGGGAAAAAAGGGCGGTGCTACTACATCAGTAAGTTATTATGCAATTCTTTAAATGTAAATTGCCTCCAGCACAACATGGTCTCAGAGCCCTATCAGTTGTAATCTGGAGTTTAAAGCCAGTTTTTATGACTTTGGTTAGTTATTTGTTTATCTTCAAATAACAGGTAGCCTTTGGTAACTGTTAACACAGAGTTGTTAACATCCTTGTAATTGTTTTATTGAGTACTTTGATTACCTACACAAGGAAGATAGTGACTGTGTGTGTGTGTGTGTGTGTGTGTGTGTGTGTGTGTGTGTGTGTGTGTGTGTGTGTGTGTGTGTGTGTGTGTGTGTGTGTGTGTGTGTGTGTGTGTGTGTGTGTGTGTGTGTGTGTGTGTGTGTGTGTGTGTGTGTGTGTGTGTGAGAGAGAGAGAGAGAGAGAGAGAGTGTGTGTGTGTGTGTGTGTGTGTGTGTGTGTGTGTGTGTGTGTGTGTGTGTGTGTGTGTGTGTGTGTGTATGTGTGTGTGTGTGTGTGTGTGTGTGTGTGGTGAGAGAGAGTGTGTCCCTGTCTTTGTCCACAGCTAATCTTGCATATATCTTGCAGGACAACATAGGCCAGTTGTAAGGCCTACGGTGTCCTCTTAGGGCCATATTTCTCATTTGTGTTAAGTTGTAGCTTTCAAAGCACAATGTCGAATACTAATGCAAAAACCATATTTCAGTTATTTTTTCTTACATTTTTTTCTAACATAAAAATTAATGATACTTAAATAATACATCATTTTTGAAATATTACATAACAGAACAAAATCTCCAGGTATCATTTGTATTCCAGACAAATCTAATGCTTTTCAAGGGGGTTGAATACTTTTGCGAGCCACTGTAAATATAAGTCTAGCAACACGAGTGGAAACCGACTGCCTGCACAATCAACCTAAATTGCCAGTGTTAAAAACTGTGAATTCAATAAATAAAAATATATCTTAGAATGCAATTTGTTACCTCATATCATCTCAGATGCCTCTCTTCGGAATTCCTGTTTAGGGCATAAATAGGAAATGTATTGGTCACACACACACACACACACACACACACACACACACACACACACACACGCACGCGCACGCACGCACGCACAC
>NW_011343881.1:148172-149002 GCF_000735185.1 Notothenia coriiceps
TGATCGAACAAACCCACCGGACATCTATTCAGTGAGCTGATAGAGAGGTTTCGTTTCAGTAGGCAAGCCCTTTTTGATTTAATCGAGGAGATCTGATTAATGTTCATCGCACAACTGCATGTCGGGCTATTAGACACGTTTCCTTGGCTCTTCAGCGCCGCCTTAGGAATTATATTCATCTACCAACACAAGAAGAAGCAGCAAAATCCAGGCAAGATTTTTATTTAAAATCAGGTAGCCTATACCTGGTATTGTCGGATGCATCGATGGTACTCATGTTCGCATTCAGGCCCCCTCTGAACATGAGTATTTGTATGTTAACAGAAAGGGTTATCATTCAAGGACATGGGCATTGTCAACCTTGTTGAAAGATGGCCTGGGTCGACCCATGATGCTCGCATCCTGAGAGAGAGAGTCCTTCATCGGGAATTTGAGGTGGGGAGAATTAATGGTCTTCTTATTGGATACCCTCTGAAGCGCTGGCCAATGACACCTGTCATTGCAGAGAGAACTGCACAAGAGTGCCGCTATAACGAGAAGCATACGAGGACGAGGAACATTGTAGAGCGCTGCATTGGAGTTCTCAAACATAGGTTAGTAAGTCATTTTTATAATATTGAAAGGCCAGCCTTTTAATGTCGATAGGCTAAATTGTTTTTTGCTCTAACTTAATAAACTGGGCCTTTTATTTGTAGTTGTCACTGCCTTCACAGTGAAATGCGAATGCACAGTGAAATGTGAATGCACCCTGAGCGCGTCAGCGTGATCATTGCTGCCATTGCGCTGCTGCACAACATCTGTGTGAAAAAGAGAATCCCCCTTCCCATGCA
>NW_011343881.1:149042-166046 GCF_000735185.1 Notothenia coriiceps
CACAAGAAGAAGCAGTAAAATCCTCCTGGCATCCGTGAAGATATCAGTGGACGAGTTAACCACAATCACATAATAAACAACATAATATAGCCCTGTATATTTGTAATATGAACGCTTTTTTTTTGCAATTGCATTTCAATAAGCTCCCATTGTGACCACATATTTTCATTAGGCCGTTTTATAGCCTATTTTATTAAAAAAACACACACAAGAACATTAGATAACAACATTTGGAGAACTATTAACATGAAATAGAAATAAAAACAAGTACAACAAATATGATTTAAAGAATGGTGATTGACACATTGTCTTCTTCAGTGATTCTTTGCTGATTCTTAAGAATTATAATTTGGAGTCTTAATTTGTCCTTCTCCAGCTCAATTTTATCATGTTCCGCTGCAGTTTTGCGGTCTCCACCTCAAAGACGAACGATCTCTTCACCAGTTCACGCTGTAGCTCTGTAAAATCCCTCTTGTGGGCGTCATTTTTCTCTTCTTTTGGTTTCTGTTATCCATGACTTTGTTATCCAAATCTTAGTTTGCTCTGAATGGAGGAGTTCGAGTGTTAAATTATGTAGACGTGTGTTGCTTGGCAACAATTACTGTTTTGCGTGTATTCACGTGGACGCGCATCTTAAGACCAGGCGCAGCTACGACCTAGACTAGTCAGGCTTGGTGCACTCGGTGTAAATTCGAATCACTAACCCCCAGTTTCCACCGGGTCCGTCTGCGCCGCACTGCGCCGCGTTATGCTGTGTTCACACCGGACGCGATGCGAATATTCGCTTCGCTCTAAACGCTCCTATCACATCGCTCTAGTCGCTCGAGTTTCACCGTGGCTGCCAGCTGTGTTTACTCGTATCATTCAACAAGACGCGCTGGCTCGGGAGCTACAACCACAACAAAATGAACATATTTTACCGTGATTAAATTGTAATACACATTTTTAAATAATGCCGACGTAACAACATACTGATACCGGTTAGTAAAAAACATGAATTAATGCTTGACAAGTCTGCAGACAGACGGCAGGCGAAAAACCTTTTAAAATGCTTGTTTTCTGAATGGAGATTGGGTCGACCAGGCTAAGCTAACGTTGAATATGCTCCGACCGTCCACACTCATAACAACGGCCTACAGACATAAATAAACCAGCGACTTTATTCGCCATGACACAGACAGTCTGTGGTTTGTACTTGATTAACTTCTGTAGAGTTTCTGAACAGATATGAGGAGCTGTGATCTCTGTGTGCTAACTGCTAACAGCTAATGGCTGATGTTTTCTGGTTGAACGTCAGTGACTGCAGGCTGAGATCCTCGCCTCTGATTGGCTTCCGCGAGAACGCGTCACGTGAATTTGACGCTCGAGTTGAAAAATGTAACTCTCGCGTTTGACACGGCCCCCTTCAATCGCCTCAATCACATGATTCGCGCCGCGTCCACCGCTTTATGCGCGCCGTCGGAGCAAATTCGCGTCTGATCGTGTCTCTGCATTGACTTTGCATGTAATCGCGCCGCCCCCAAACGTCGCATCGCGTCCGGTGTGAACGTAGCATTATATGTCTCTACTCAAGCTGCCAGAAAGCAAACGTGTATTCTCCAAAATGTCCACCTTAATGGAATATAATTACAAATCAAAAAAGCAAAGTTTGACTGTTGGATTATGAATAAAAACCCTGGTCTCACACAGGAAGTCAGTAATTCTCTTCAACTACCACCCCAATCTCCCATTCACGCTGTGCTACATTAAAAGGTTTCTTCTTTCATTCCTTTCCTGAAATTGATCATTTGGTAAGGGACCTCAATCACAAGCTGCAGATTGGTCCAAACTCACAGTAACTCCACGACGTCTAGACTGAACTACTTTCATTTTAATGACTTCATGTTATTCCCTCAGGTGCAGACCTTCTCAAAGAGTGCTCCTCATTCAGAGGGTGATATCAGGCATTTGCTGTCGTTTAGCAACTGAGGGGGCTTACCCTCCAAGTACAGAAGAATTAGATTTGTCTGCTAAAGGTAATAATTCTGAGTAAAAGTTTGGCTTCAAAAATCTTCCGTTGTGCTTCCAAAACTCTGAATGTTGTTTTTACAAACTGAAAACATCGAGCAGACTCTTCTGCCTTAAAAGAGGGCATATATAAATGAGCAATTCAGCAGATCAAATATTGATTGTCACGGGCGTTCTTTGATCAGTATGCATGGGGGCTACAGTTAAGACGTTTCCTCTCTTGATACTTTCTCTGATTTAGTTTACAGCTGAATATTTATACTAAGTTTCTATTTGTGCCTTGTGCAGCAAAATGAATATTTATGAAGGTTAAAAATGTGAACTGTGGTCTGACCCAGTGAATCTCCGACTATGCAGCCATCATCCCTCATAAAGCCTACATTCGCTCTTTTGAGGAGTTATTTAAAGCAGGTTAGTCGCCCAGGCGGCAGCATCCAATTTAATTAACATTCTGGGATATAAAAAGTCAAGAGATCATTTGCTGCAGCTATTAGGTTTCCTGCCCAAAAATGAAGTCCAATTTGTGACCCGCGGAGCCCCGGGGGCCGACTCCCTCTCTCACTAAATCCCGACATGACAATTAACGGAGGAGACATCCATCAAACGCCTCCCGAGCTGCAGCGACTGCACTGCCAAGTATTAATGAACTCTACAATTATCAACATAAAGACAGATACGAGTGTATAAACATGAAGATAGAGATCACGATCAAACAGACCCCAATATAGAGCGTATGCAGTGTCGATTGTGCTGGTGATGCCTGCGGTAATGAAATTAATTCATGAAAATGCCAGAGAGAAAAAAAAAGCGGAAAATTGATATATTTGCTACGGCTGTCAGGAAAGGCTGTGAGAGAGAGAGGGAGAGAGAAAGAGAGAGAGAGAGAGAGAGAGAGAGAGAGAGAGAGAGAGAGAGAGAGAGAGAGAGACAGAGAGAGAGAGAGAGAGTGTGTGTGTGTGTGTGTGTGTGTGTGTGTGTGTGTGTGTGTGTGTGTGTGTGTGTGTGTGTGTGTGTGTGTAACATTATTTCAGAGCTCCCACCGTGATTGTGCAGTGGCCATAAGAAAATCTTACGGAAAATAGATTTTTCCTCCGTTGTCTCCACGTTTTTATCTGGCCTCTCAGTGATCTTTCCTAATATATTCTTGACATATAGGAGCTTCCTTTTGAAGGAAATTTGTGCGAGTTCATTGTAGTTAACCCTTTAACTGCCGGACCAAGAAAAAAGCTATGGAAAAATTATTTGTTTGCATTTTTTTATCAAATGGGCCACATATAACCATAAACCATTTTTTTTTTGTTTGACTGACCACACAGTTTTGTTTTTATGAGCGTCTACCAACTGGTCGAGCTGGCCTTTTATTTTAAAAGTGCATTTTCAATAATCATCATATACAGTACAGTATTTGTATGCATCAAACTCAAATAAAACACAAACTGAAATACATTTGTTTCTTTTATGGAAAATGAGCAATATATACAACCAGATATATTCATAAAAGATATTGAAAAAAGTTTCAAAAAAATAATTACACCTAGCTGAAGGGCTTTCTGTTCGAACCACAGTGACATCTAGAGGTTGTTTTGTGCATAACATGTCAACCAAAGGGGAGAGCTGGCTGAATCAGATACACTTTTTTATGTTTTTTTCAACAAGATATCAAGACACAAAATGTGCTCTACCAAATGGTGGTGCTGGCAGTTAAAGGGTTAAAGGATGTGTACAAATATTAAAGTTGGTATGAAATGGCAAGCATGTGCACTTGATGCTATTCCACTGAAAGCGACTGGACTTTGGTGCGAATGTCACAGAAATGACTTGTTTTGACACTTTGACAGCTCTCCGTTTCCCTGTGTCATTCACCGATTGTTTTGCTGTGTGAATCTCCTTTTAAAATGACATGTCATTTTTGTTTCCTCCTCTCAAGAGACATTTCCTTTATGTTGTTTCAGACAAAAGACGGACCTTAAGATAACCATAAATACACAGCGCTGAAATGTGCCACGAAAAAATGCATGCCACTTTTCTTACAATTGTATATCAGAATAGCACTTTGTTTAAGATGACAGCTTTCTGTGCTGACCCACCCTTAAAAGAACACCAGCCATCATCCTCTCTGCCTTTTCAGCTGTCACGCAGGACACCTTCAATAAAGTTAATAAACAGTAATTGTTTATTGTCGCTCTGTTTACCCAGCCGTAACATCGGGCTCGCTGTAAAGCTGACTGGAATTTCAATATGCTTCAAAGAGCTGCAGAGTAAACAGACACATTTACTAAAGTCTGTCGAGTTAAGACAGACTGTCCAATGTGCCATGATTTTAGCTTATGGTTGAAAACAGGAGTGACCTTAAAGGGAGGTTTTTTGTCTATTAGATCAATAACAACTGTGCTTTAACTGTGTGTGGCACATTACAGATGTTACCATTGGATTTATTTGGGGTGATGTTGTCTAAAGAGGTGTAGTAATGTTTTATTTTTGTATGCTGATCCGGAAGTTAACATCTTCACCAATGAACCACTGGTGAATTTAACAAACGTCTTAATAAACTATGCCAACACAAGTCCCTCTTTAGCTTAGCGGTGGGGGTGACATGCAGCCATGCGACCAGGATGTAGTTCCTTGATAGCCCAACATTAGCTTTTTTGTACCTCTGGCGATTGCCTTTAAGCTTCAACTATCATAAAGTGGTGTTAATATGCAGAGATTATCCTGCTGAACAAAATGTGCAAGAATCATAAATGTGTGTTTGTCAAAGATCTTAGTGTTGTGCAATATCCCAAAATCCAATGAAAGAGTATCTTAGCCAATTAGCAATGGAGTGTTAGCTGAATGTACACATTTAGTTTTACCTGTTGATTGTAGCTAAGGCAATCGGGCCCCTTAAAGGTGGGGTAGGTAATTTTGGAGAAACCAGCTCGAGTGCGCTAGAATTTGAAAATACACAACCGGAAAAAATCTGCCACTTCCTTAAAGAGCCCCTCCCCCAACACACGAACGCGCACATGACCAATGAGGGCACGAGATAAGTTTGTGCACAGATGGAAGGCTGACAGGCAGGTAGGCCATCCAGTTACTTTAGCCGGGCCGGCTCAGATGATTGGTCGTGCTTTTTACAGCGCCACGGCTTCCACAGATGACATTTTTTTATGGATTTTTTGTCAAAGCACTTCAGATATTCATTGCTATCGGGATGTTAAGAGCATTCCATGGAATATAACAAAAAGTGTATCTCGAGCCGGTTTCTCAAACTTACCTACCCCACCTTTAACGCTGGAAGATAGTTAATAGCAGTCAGTAATATCCATTTAAATGTTCATTTCACCACTGGTATCAACCACAATCTGCAAATATATGGGTTTTTATGCATTTTTTAAATATTTTGTTGCTCTTAATGGATGTATCTTATTTTGAGTTCATTTACTTTTCCTTTGGTTGGAGCAGTAGGCACCAAGAAAAATACTAATGGGCCAATTTGACTTTTTCCAAACTTTGAAAAGTGCCGTCCCAGTCTCTTATGTAATAGTTCAAGTTTGTTATAGTTTGTTAGTTTGTAGTGTTTGGTCTTGTTAGCTGTGGTGTTCACTGGGAGTCTCTTTTAAAAAGCTCCTCTGAGGCGCCCAAGCATCACTTCAACAAACAGCTGAAGCCTCTCAGATTTAAGGAGTGTCACTTTCCAGCATCTCCACCCTCAAATCAGCGTCTTTAACTCCCCCTTCACCTCATCCTTCTCCGCCTAAATGACGTACTTAACACCCGTGTACGATCACACGTCACAATAATAGTCTGAGAGCAAGTACTACCGACCTGGATGACAATTTAAGTTTTATTGTGAAAAGATTGCAGTAGCATAAGGCGATGCTTCTCAAACTTTATGGCTTGTGAAGTGTTTAAATGAAGCAGTGCTTTCTGCAGTCCCCCATCGAGGCGTGCATAATGGTGAAGTTCAATCAAAAGAGGATTTCCCTTTATAGATTGTGACATTCAGTTAATTATCAGAGGAAGGCCGTGAGGCAGAAAACTATTAGGTTTTTCACACAGTGATGATAATGTATTTCTATTGAAGATGCGTGTCCATTGCTTTGCCATAAATGATCTGGCAGCTCATTCTAAATCCAGCTTCCTATGAGGCCCTGATTGCAAGGAGGGCTTAACATTAATCGTATTTAAAAAAAATCCAAAGATGGACTAGAGAAATATATAAATCGCAAGAGAGGCAATATTTTGAAAGGCAAATGAGGTGTAAATAATCCTAAGTATTGAGTGATGCAGAGACGTTCCGTCAACAAATCATGTATCATACTTGTATACTTGCCTTGCCTTGTAAAATGTATTGCAATACAATTCATAACACTGCTCCATTTCTGTTCCTTGTAGGTTACATCATACTTTGCATTTTCTTAAACTCCTATAACAGGGGTATATGCAGGAATCCTGAAGTCAAATTGAATACTTTTTAAGACCTTTTTTAAGACCCTTTCTATACATTTTAAGACCTCATCGCTAAAGTGTGTCGCCAAGGTAACCGGTTAAAACTCCAAGTGGCGATGAGGTCTTAAAATGTATAGAAAGGGTCTTAAAAAAGGTCTTAAAAAGTATTCAATTTGACTTCAGGATTCCTGCATATACCCCTGTTATAGGAGTNAACCTGCAGGTCCGCTGCAACTCTTAGCACTTTTAAATCCAGGCTGAAGACTTTTCTTTTTGCCGCTGCTTTTAATTGAAACTGAGCGTTTGTGTTTTTGGTTAATGAACATTTGGGGCAAGTAACCCCAGGGAATCAGTGGCCGTTTCTCAATCGCGAGGATGCTTGCTTGGTAGCACATGTTTTCCGAGTCACTNAGTGTGTATGAACAATGTGCAGAAATAATCTTGTCCGCTGGGCTAACAAATTAAGTGGCACTGATTGCTTGCATGCGGCCATCCTTTTCTATGATATGCCCTGCAGATATGATTACAAAAACAGTTGTGGAGCGTATATAATGCTGTGACTCGAGGCAGTGTTTTCAGTGCGTGTGGGGTGAGTGGCATCCGTAAATCCTTCATGCTCATGCTCTGCTGATCTCCCATGGACAACTGGGTGACCCTGCAGGACCAAATAACTGAATTCCAGTCATTTCGACACAATAGATAGAAGGAATGTACTTTCAAGAAGATATCACATGTTGGTGCAACAGAATACTCTTCAAAAATAGATGTGAATAGTGGCGATTTATGAAATATAGAAACCTAAGTTTGGTGCATGAAAACAGCTGTTCTCTCTATTGTTTCTCAAAAACTCTCTTTTATGGACTGTCCTATATATTGTTTCGCTTGTCTCTGTGGATTGCACTAATGGGGAAAAACACAAAAAGCGAGCAGGCTCAGAAACGGAGTTCTGTCGTTCTGCTTACTGATCTCCTGTGCTTTGTATCAGTGCCCGTACAGCGCTGTTGTTCTAAGAAAACTGAGTCGCAAATAACGCCGTTATTTTAGCTTCTTTCTGAACTTGCATTAAGTTTTAAACAGAGTTATATCAATGAGTAAGATTTGAACAGTCTGTTCAATGTAAATTCTCAGCCTGGGACACACTTCAATATTTTAATACAATTAAACAGGATGCATGAATGGCCCTTTTTTTTGGGTTACAATGAAAGTATTTTCCTGACCTTCAAAGTGGCTTTGCCCTGCTGTGTGGCATTTCCATAATTCGGCATAATTGTTCTGGAAATATCAGATTACCATAGCGAGTTCAGCCTGTGTAACACATTGATGTCTGAATCAGGCATTGGCTATTCTCCTTGTGGTTCTAACATATTCAGTCAAACACACATTTAAACACTATGGCAAAAATAAATTAAACTAACCACTTCAATGTTCAAGTTATACAGGGTGTCAAATGGTGTGATGGTGTGATAAATCAATTTAGCGAAAATGAAGGCTATTAAAAAGTATTAACCCAAATTCTATGTTGCGAAAAATCGAACAGGACATGGCTATAAAAGTATTGACACATGGTTCCCGCTATTATCCACTAGAAGGGGTTATATTAAGATGTCAATCGTAGCCAGTTTGCGACCCAACTAAGTATACCTTCGCTCAAATTGTCCAAGACGAGGTTGATTCTAAGCCTACATCAACTGCTGAATCGATGAATTCAGAGCTGTGCGTAGGAGTGGATAGTCGGCGATGTCCGGTTCAGGAATGACATCAAATCCAACGGATGCCATAAATTATAACTACACAGAATCACAACTACACCTACCAATGATTACATATTCAGAGCAGACTGGTAAATACAACCTCATTTGGACAATTGATATACTTATGGAAACTAGCTACAACATGTTAATACCTTGGGAAAATGCCCTTTAATACTTTTTAATAGCCTTCATTTTCGCTAAATTGATTTATCACACCATCACACCATTTGACACCCTGTATAACTTGAACATTGAAGTGGTTAGTTTAATTTATTTTTGCCATAGTGTTTAAATGTGTGTTTGACTGAATATGTTAGAACCACAAGGAGAATAGCCAATGCCTGATTCAGACATCAATGTGTTACACAGGCTGAACTCGCTATGGTAATCTGATATTTCCAGAACAATTATGCCGAATTATGGAAATGCCACACAGCAGGGCAAAGCCACTTTGAAGGTCAGGAAAATACTTTCATTGTAACCCAAAAAAAAGGGCCATTCATGCATCCTGTTTAATTGTATTAAAATATTGAAGTGTGTCCCAGGCTGAGAATTTACATTGAACAGACTGTTCAAATCTTACTCATTGATATAACTCTGTTTAAAACTTAATGCAAGTTCAGAAAGAAGCTAAAATAACGGCGTTATTTGCGACTCAGTTTTCTTAGAACAACAGCGCTGTACGGGCACTGATACAAAGCACAGGAGATCAGTAAGCAGAACGACAGAACTCCGTTTCTGAGCCTGCTCGCTTTTTGTGTTTTTCCCCATTAGTGCAATCCACAGAGACAAGCGAAACAATATATAGGACAGTCCATAAAAGAGAGTTTTTGAGAAACAATAGAGAGAACAGCTGTTTTCATGCACCAAACTTAGGTTTCTATATTTCATAAATCGCCACTATTCACATCTATTTTTGAAGAGTATTCTGTTGCACCAACATGTGATATCTTCTTGAAAGTACATTCCTTCTATCTATTGTGTCGAAATGACTGGAATTCAGTTATTTGGTCCTGCAGGGTCACCCAGTTGTCCATGGGAGATCAGCAGAGCATGAGCATGAAGGATTTACGGATGCCACTCACCCCACACGCACTGAAAACACTGCCTCGAGTCACAGCATTATATACGCTCCACAACTGTTTTTGTAATCATATCTGCAGGGCATATCATAGAAAAGGATGGCCGCATGCAAGCAATCAGTGCCACTTAATTTGTTAGCCCAGCGGACAAGATTATTTCTGCACATTGTTCATACACACTGCTGTAACGGATTTGAACAAATCGCAGATTGATTGGAAAAACACAGACTAGATAAATGAGTAAAAAAGTTGTGGACTAATAGTGTGCAGAAAATGAGATTTTAAATTGCCTGTGAACGAGCTGCATGGATTCATATGGGACAAATATTTCAGCACTAAGTGATTTAAAGTTGATTGGAACTGTCCCCGCGGTGATGAATGACTCTGGTAATGAATTGATCTCGGTCCTGGGATCATGCGTCGCTGGGTAAACATCAGTTGGGCGTCCTACTGTAGTCCCGTGGTGCCTGTGCATCCATCTGATGGAGTGTAATGTGATTGGCTGCCCTGTGCTGTGTTGTCCCATCAATCACAGCTGGGTCAAGTGTTTGAGACTGCAGAGGGTGAGCCTGAGAGGGTCTCCAGTGGTGTTGATGTGAGCCAGGCGAGGCTCTGATGGCGCGCTAAGCACAGCGAGAGCCTCCTTTACGAGCTGTCTTCATGTGACCTCACAGCCTGAGCCAACCACTGTGTTTGTTTGTGATGTCCTTTTTCCACTTCTCACATCTGCCACGGGCCATTTCTCGAATCCCTGACCAGAATGGCAATGAATGGAAAGTCAGCGCAGTTTCTTTTCATGGTGAAAAATGAAAGCTAACGGTGACACATGTTGACATATCTGTGACCTGAGTTTGTCACATCAGCACGGCCCTCTTTAAGTTTGTGTAACCACATTGACCCATTCTGCTGTGGTCAGACCTTTATATCAGTCACCTGGTGGAGCATGAAGAAAACAGGTGTGGAGGACTATAACTTTGAACCGAAGCTCTGACATGGAAGATGACAGTTTAGTATTTTCGGGCTGCAATGTTAAGTGTATTCTTTTTAAACCTTTTGGTACATTTGATTCAAACATGAGAAACATTTCATACACCCTACGACCAAAGCAGTTGTGAAGACAATCTGAAACGTTTTGGCAGCCAGCCCACGAGTTCTTCCTTAGCTTCCTTAACGGCATCTTATCAATGTGGAACCAAACGAAACACTTGACACTGCAGCAAATTCAGACTGTGCTAAAGCAACAACAATTGCACAGATAAAGGGCTTAACGCTGCGCATATTTAACCGCAATCGATAATGAATAAAATGTAATCAAAGCATATGGTCAAAGTGCTTTGTGTTCTGTAAACCTATGAAGTACTTGCTTCCATCTTGCACAAGGAAAGAGATCCCTTTATCAGATGGACACAATGGCAGTATTGTCTCTTTTGAATCTTTAAAGGGCCCATGTCATGCTTTTCCGGTTATTACCCGTCCCCTTGTGTGTTATGAAGGTTTTTCTGCATGTAAACGGTCTGCAGAGTCACAAACCCTCAAAGTACACCCTGTAGCGAGTAAAACTCTAACACAGAGAAGACCTGTCTATGCTGCGCCAGAACGCCTCGTTGGAGATTTTTCTTTTTCCATTGTTTTCTTCCTGGGTACAGTGACGTGCCCAGGCCCAAATGGACCCATTGGTCCAAATGAACCAATCCGTGGAGCCGTTACGCTACGTCCGGAGCCGTTACGTTAAGTCCACGGATTGGTCCAAATAGACCAATCCGTGGAATTCCTCACACTCAATCTTTTCTCAGCTGCAGCTCCGCCGATTTCTCCACCCTGAGACGGCGGGACGCGGCGAGGCTGTGAGTCGGTGTGTGAGCACACACACAAACTCCCAGCCAGGCTGCGGGTGTGTGTGTGTGTGTGTGTTCTGGCTGGTTTCGGGCTGGGTTCCGCTGTGTCTCGCTGTCTCGCAGACGGCCACTGGGTTCATAGGGAGGGGGGGGCGGGAGCTCCAACAAGTCGTTTAGGACACAGAGTGAATACAGATACTATACAGAGATGCTGTAAGAAACAAATGTGATTTTGGAAAATTGCACAATATAAATCTATTCTAGTAGACCTCAACAATGGAATTATGTAGAAATGGCCACGACATGGGACCTTTAACACACAAACAATAACCACAATAAGTATATACTGTATGCTGCTGTCATGATGACTTCTGCAAACAGTAGCAGATTATCTTTTTTAAGTCAGTGGTCTTTTTCCCTTTTCTAGGAAATATTTAGCTCAAATCCTCCAAGCAGATGGTGCAGATGCCGGAATGCAAATAGCTGGAGATTGTTTTTATAATGCAGCAGATTATGTAACATTGTTCTGATGAAGAAGACTATGCTTACTCTTTCAAATGCCTGACCCCAACTTTTGTCTTCCTACCTGGGAAAGCCTTGTGTGTGTGTAGGTACATCATCTGAATATCTGGAGGCGCGTAGACAGACTCCGCCATCAACAAAGCAAACTAAAGAAAGTCCTTTAAAGGTGACCTATCATGCAAAATGCACTTTTGTACGTCTTTTATACATGAATATGTGTCCCCGGTGTTCCAGGGAACTCACCAAGTGTCAGAAAACACAACCCTCTCTATTTTCCTCCATACCCAAATCTCTTAAAAAGGGGCTCAGCCCCTTTTTAAGAGATTTGGGTATGGAGGAAAATAGAGAGGGTTGTGTTTTCTGACACTTGGTGAGTTCCCTGGAACACCGGGGACACATATTCATGNCACATTACACTCGTGTTACTCACCGAAACCTTGTCAAGCCGGTCCCGCATGCTGGCTCTTACGGCCCCTACACACGGCGCATTGTGGGAGCAAAGCGTAGCTTCTTTCGCGGTGTTCGCTGCAAAAGTAGAGCAATGTTCTACTTTTGACGCTNAGCATTATTAGCATTAGCATTAGCCAGGGGCGGACTGGCCATTGGGAATACCGGGAGTTTTCCCAAGTGGGCGAGTACCGAAGTGGGCCGGTACCGAAGTGGGCCAGTCAGACAATTCACTAGCAAATTATTCTGACCTGAGCTCCTTCAACAATGCAACATATATAATAAAATACTAAAATACGAAATAGAAAGTATTGCAAAAAGTCTATATACATGTCAATAGAATATGGGACATGTACAAGAACAGATTATGAAATTATAATGTAAATTAAGACAAAATTAAATACTTGATTGTGTTATATCAGCATCCACAGCACAATACCTAGACTAGAGTCAGATTGTTTAAAGAATTGTGGCCATCCATAGACCGTAGAAAATAATGATAGTGATGAGTGCAACGTTTGTCAGTCCCAGCCTTCAACAGTGGTCATCATCCACACTATAGGGCCTTTCCCCTGTGAACCTGGAGGAGAGCTCTCTGCCTGTCAGCTGTCCCATGGTGCTTGGAGAGGGCTCATGGTCTTTTTAATTCCCAGCCAATCTTCTGTCCATCACACCACTTTATCCCTACTTTAGAGCTCAGCTCAGGTCCACACACTGTCACTTTCTGACACACATCGCAGCCTACACCTCCACAATGCCATAAAATGTTGTCAGTTCCTCCCCACCCCCAACGCACTTTCAATATGAACATCATATTATATTTTCAAACTCGATGTAGGAACAGAACGCCCTGCATACCTCCTCACACCAATCCACTCCATATTTGACTCTTCCTAGCTGTGTTTTGGAGTTTGCGTAATGGGAATGTTTCCATGCGCTGACTAAAATAAGAGCTTTTGGGTTTAGTTTATGACAGATCATGCCTCGCTTATCAGGTGACCAAAGCCGTTCCTTGGGATTTTCCCACATGTTGTTAATAATGAGAAAAAGGTGGATTTTAAGCGGCACAACATGCGCAGCCCAGCAAAGGTAAAGAAGCCACCCCTCGTATGCTGCAATTCTCAGGAGATTCCATGAATAAGGGATTAGCTTCAAGCTGTGAGTCAAGCTCTGGTTCTTTTAGTTGCTTTACATATTTAAGGCAGAATTTTGCACCAGCAGAACAGTCGGCTTAAAGTCAAAGGAGATTGTGCAGCAGTTTTGTAAAGTAGAAACGAGTTGAAGGCAAGTATATATTGATGTATGTTCGTGGAGTTCTTGACGTTTATCACAGTTAATCATGGACCCTGACCTTGTAAATGTGCAAGTGAAAATGTTTAGTTTTATTCTTAAAGAAAGCCAAATATATCCCACCATGTTGTATGTTCACAGTAAATGAATTTCTTTATGATACAGAGATGTTGAGCCAAGATCAGGAAGCTTCCGGTGAGCGCCATGGAGAGTCATATCGCTGCTGATTTTATCTCCCAAGACTAATGCCAGGGATAAACTGCCTAATCCATCATACATTTAATTGCCTCAGCTATGATCTCTGCTACTGATATCAACTTTACGAGCGAATGTACATAACGTTGATTAAATACCCTTTCCCTCGAAATGCCAAGTGATAATATGAGAATGGAATTCTGAAATAAAGTCGTTAGAAAAAAACAGTTTGATAAGATGATGGTTTTCTTGGAGTTATGAATGTTTGCCATATTACTGGCTGTATAAATAAAGACTATCGGTGTTATTAAAAATGCTCCAACTACTGTCTCTCGTGGTGTTTTAACATCTGAATGTCAGAACCATTGTCCGAACCAAGGATCATGTTTTTTTTTAACATTTTGTACGTTTGATCCTGTATCTTTTGGTTCCACATTGCAATGATGTGAGAGCAATAAAGAACTCTACTCAATATATCCACGTGATGTTGTCATTACCTACGTCTGTTTGCTATTGGTTGGCTTTGAAACTGGCTTTTCCAAACTATGCACTTATCCATGCGATTACTATTATANTTTAATTGCCTCAGCTATGATCTCTGCTACTGATATCAACTTTACGAGCGAATGTACATAACGTTGATTAAATACCCTTTCCCTCGAAATGCCAAGTGATAATATGAGAATGGAATTCTGAAATAAAGTCGTTAGAAAAAAACAGTTTGATAAGATGATGGTTTTCTTGGAGTTATGAATGTTTGCCATATTACTGGCTGTATAAATAAAGACTATCGGTGTTATTAAAAATGCTCCAACTACTGTCTCTCGTGGTGTTTTAACATCTGAATGTCAGAACCATTGTCCGAACCAAGGATCATGTTTTTTTTTAACATTTTGTACGTTTGATCCTGTATCTTTTGGTTCCACATTGCAATAAAGTAAATTACTCTTTTGCTCCAATCAACACACCTAAAAGTCCAAACCATTCCAACAATGCTTTCATACTTGAGAGCTGTGTTCAGTTTCATCAGCACCAAGACTGCCGCTTTTCCTCTGAGTTCTTTTTAGCTGGTTGGTTTCATAGCTTTTTTTTGGGTTTGGATAAAAACGCAAAGTCACAAACCTCGGATAAAACAATGTAGGTAAAAAGTTCCAGGTCCTGTCTGAATGCACTGCATGAAATAACTTTAAATATATCAGTGAGTTACTTGTAAGGGATAGGCTTAGGGGTGTGACATCTCTAGGCGGTCGACCGATCACAAAGGAGTCCGCCAATCAATCAATCAATCAGAGCAGACTGGGCTCTGGTTTCAGACAGAGGGTGAAAAGAGGTGCTGTAGCACAGGCAGTATGAGAGAAATAAAGAGAACATTAAAGCATGGAGTCATGTCACAGTAGAGACACTAAATACAAATATGAACCTGACAAAGTGAATATGTTCTATTTTTAATAACCTAAACCTACGAGTACTGACATATTCCTCTTCTTTTTACAGTTTTACTGTACGTGTGACTGCATTTGTTTGTGACTCATGGAAAAGCTTCTGAGTCTGTGCATTCTCACATATTCCGTTCTTTTGCACATTTGTCTTCTGTCCTGAGGGAAAACTTCCTCTTTTTCTCTCACTCATATAGCCTGTTGCAGTCCCGCAGGACGAGGACCCCTCAGCATACTTACTCACCACATTTCGTGTGATTCCCCACTCCGCTGCACAGCAGTCTCCAGAGACCAATCAAACCGTCTGCTCGCTCCCAGCAAGGTGTATGAATCACACAAGATAAAACACATCCAGTGATTAAAGAGTTTCAATGTGAAGAATTTATTCAGTCTGTTTGCCATCTCACAGAGATATCTTATAATATTAATACAATGGTATTACATTACTGAAGTAACAAATCGCAGTTTATGTTGAAGAAGCAGGTTAATAAGAAATGAAAGACATCATACACACATTTGAGACATCATATTTAGATATTCAGACACTTTAAATGCTAAAGTTAAACAAAAAAATGTAATATTGGTGATAATGAAACAACACAAAGTCAATCCTACAAAGCAACAACATTTCATGAAGACGTGAGGTCGGATGTAGGATCTTCTGAACCATAAAACACACATAAATATAAATGAAATAATAATCATTTTTATTGCACATTTGAATCTATACTCCTAAGTTTGTCAATTAAAATCCTATGTTTCCTCTTTGGGATACAAACTATTATTAATGACAGATGTTGTTTAACGTTTTTTGTGATTAACCTACTGTTAAAAAAGAAATGCCCAAAAACGTCACACTGATTGGTCGAAACAGACAAACCCTTTGAACATGATACAAACACAACAAAGAAAATTGCACAGAGCAAACAAGTGTGAAATAATGAAGTCTTTACATTTCATCACAAACAACAGGAAAGACACCTTGTGTATTTCAATTTTAATAAATCAGAAATGTAACTGAGAACTTGTCTCCTACAAAGTTTGCTCATTAAAACGATTTTGCATCCAGGCAATTAGCCTTTGCTTGAATGTTATAATATTGAAATGTAGATTATGTTCATCATCACATTAGATATTGCTGAATGCCTTCCTTATAAATTATTCAGCGATATGAAATGTTATCCTGTTAAGTTATGTTAAATAGCAAGACTAAAAGCCTGTTTGTATTTAAAATCATTTGTTCAGAGACAAATGTTGTCTTCGATTAAATTATATATCAGCAAAGATGGAAAATTCGATTTTTACTGGGTTATAGAGGATGCTAATAGGCGAGCTCACACCGGAGTACTTTTCCCCGTACTTTTCCCGTTTAGTTCCGTTAGTGCCTGGAATTTTGCGTTCACACCAAAAAGAGTACTTAGTTCAGAGAACTTTTACCCCCATTTTTAGTGCCTGCTGGAGAGGTGGTACTATCCTGGGGAGAAAAAAGTACCAATTTCTGATTTGGCTGGGCGAATTGCAAATCACGCCCTGTAAAACTCTGAAAAGTTTTGTGAAGCCGCCATTGTATTTGCTGGCATTAGCATCATTAGCATTAGCATTAGCCCCGCGCACCAACGGAGAGGACTTCCAGCCGGGGACTTCAGGTGGCAGTATACGCCTTGAAGTTGTTTGCGGCCTGCCAGTAAACCCAAAGCAGAAGAAAAGAAGTGGCGTCAGTGGCTCATTTGCGTAATCTTCCGTCAGGGAACTTATTCCGGTGTGAAAGTGATCTGTACTTCCATGGGGTACTAAGTGCCGGGGCGCTAAGTAGGGCAAAGTACTTGGCGTGAAAGCGGCTAAAGTCTAATGTGCATCACAATCGTCGATTGTGATGCACATTAGACTTTAGCCGCTTTCACGCCAAGTACTTTGCCCTACTTAGCGCCCCGGCACTTAGTACCCCATGGAAGTACAGATCACTTNTTCGGCGATGAAAACAGGCCGCTGTTAGAAATACTATAAGAGA
>NW_011343881.1:166067-181539 GCF_000735185.1 Notothenia coriiceps
TTTTTATTAGTGTTAGAGGTTTTCTAGCTCATCTCTGACAAGTTTTCCATGAAGAGTGGGTGTATAATGCAGCTTTTGATATTTCAGTTGTGTCTTGTGAAAAGCCCCCCGTGGCGACCTCCATTCTAACATTTCATCTTTAACCTATGTTCTGATGGCAGAGGGTAAAGGACAATAGGAAAAGGATTGAAGACTACTACCTAGGGATGTCCCAATCACCTTTATTTGCTCCCGATCCGATTCCGATCATTTGATTTTGACAATTTGCCGATACCGATTTTTCCCGATCCGATCTTTATGCAATGCATTAAGAGAAAAAAAAGAAAAAAAGCATTCAAGTTGTCCCTTAAGGTTATTTTTTTTATTTAAATTGGATATTCTATCCAACATGGATATAGCTTCTTTCTTTCACAGCAGCATTGGATCAGTTCAGTTGTGCAGCATTGGATCAAAACAAAATAAAGCTTATCAGTACTCGTTAGCTTACTGCTACAATTAGACACTGCGCCCACTCTGTTGCCAGATTTGAGAGAAATAAGCAACCAGGTCTATGAAAACAAGCCCCAAAGAAGCAACACATACATGATGTTGTGTAATTTGAAACTAAAACTAAGGCCTCAGGATGACTTTAAGACTTGAACATGGTCATTTTTGTTTTGTAACATTGAATAAAAAAAAATAAAAAAAGTATTTAAAAAATAAAAAATCCCGATCCCCGATTTTTTTCTCCCGATTCCGATCTTTTGAAAATCACGTGATCGGCTCCGATCCCCGATCACGTGATCGGATCGGGACATCTCTAGTAAAAAGTAAATCTTGTACTGTTGACATTTAGAATTGTTCTGATTGGCGTCATAAGCTTTTCGATTAGAACTCTGCACACTTCAATGAGGAAAGCACTTAAAATCCACTATTTTGATATATCTAATGTGAAAATGACAAACATTGTTCTGACAGGATCTTGCTCATGTTCTACTTTTGGCTTTGACTTTTGAATTATGTTAGAAACTATCGCTAACAGCCAGAGCCTGCAAACAATCTTTATTCAAAACAGGTGATAAAAACACTTACTTGACAACAATTGAGCCAACATTTGAGTCAACATTTGAGCGAGCAGCTAGCGGAAACTGTGCTTAGTATGTCAACGTGTTGTTTGTAGTTAAGAGCATAATCTAAAAGGGACAGTTTTAAAAATGAGATTTGGGTCACGACTCAAGCCACTAAGCATCGCTCTCCCCGATCTGACTGATGATGTGTAACTCCAACAATGTGACCGCACAGGGCACGGAGATATTAATGATGTCAGTAAAAGCACCTCTCCCGATCCCTCACACAAACGCTTCATCTGCTTCTTCGCTCAGGCCTGAGTCAGAGCGGGGGGATGAGCTCAGATCCAGCTGGATGCTGAGGCAAGCTTTAAGTCAGTCAGTCTGTGCCCCCCCCCTCCCCCCCGGCCCAGAGCAGCTCAACACTGAACGCACTGCCAACTCTAACATGGCAGCCTGTTACCAGTAAATCAGAACTGCTCTAAATTGGCAAAACACTCCTGAGAAGATGCAATATTTCATCATGTTTCCAGCCGGATTGACAGAGGGGGAAACAGAGGTTGTTTACTTATTCTGCAAATGAAATTAGAAATGTGTGTGGAAGTAAAACAAAACGCTACAGTACACGGACTTCTGCGAGCTGGCCCCGCTCTGACTGGGTCGGCTTTAAGCAGATTTATGGTCTCCGGTGGGGGAACAGGGGGATTTGGGGTCCAGAACTAAATCATGACTACGAGGAGCTAATTAGGAGCAGTAAGGGGACAGTGTGTTTTCAACCACTGCGCATTGTGCCACATACAAACTGCCTCTTTTTTACCTTACATGGTAGCAGTGTGAAGCGTTTTAAAATTCACGCTGGGGTTTTGTTTGGAACTCGAGTGCTGATTCACCTCCAAGTTGGATTTTCTGGTGTTTATTAAGTAGCCATCTGGGCAGCTTTCAGTAGGCAGAGTGGTACCCAGGGGGCTCAGGGCTACTGGCTGTTCATGGTTTTGACAAATGTTTAATGTGCTCTGGGACTCATCCCTGCATAATTTCTAAATGGCAAGGGGCCTCTTCTCAGCTCTGCCATCTGACTGAGAGGAGTAGTTTTTATTTGCACTGTGACAGATCTTTCGAACCTGCTGATTTTCTAGAGGGAATAAAACATGTCAATCAATTACACTTTATTCTGCTATTTTTTTTAACAATAGCAAATACAAAAATGGGTGAAATTACAACAAGCCGTGAGTGCTTACAATACAAATAAAAAGGTATTGATTGCATGTCAGGCTCTGAAGAGTCTGTCCCCACCTCTGGCACTAACCAGGCAGCATGTGTTGCTAATTTGCAAGCAGTTGATGTTGATTAGCTGGGTTATGACACCCTGCGACCTCGGCTGTAGCCAAGTACATAGACACGCATTCTCCAATTAACCCCGTGGCGGTCGGCTATCAGGCTTTACGGGGCCATAAGAGGGACTTATGTGAAAAGTCCACAGGGATTTAGTTGCACCCTCACACACACAGAGGAACACCCACATGTACTGAACAGTTGCACACACGAAATGCATACTGGAAGAAGTGATACTGTTATATATTCACGTATTTACACTGATCATTTCAGCAGCTGCTCTAATTTAACTTCACAATAAACTCTTCCTCTAATGAGGTGTGCAGCATAATATGTTCTTTTGCACATTAGAAGTTTGGCTACTCCCAGATGAACTGCTAGTATCTCCTCATTTGAACTCATAACAAAAAAAATTGTTCTTGGGTACCTTTATTTTTGCATGCATACTGTTTGCCGGGAGGGTGAAGTAATTCAATCTGTCAGGTGGAGTAATGGTGTGAAAGAACAAGAACATAAGGCCAAGCACCACCTGATACCACCTGCTTCTTTACTTCACCTGCTGTGTGTAGTAGTGGCACTTCAATATATAAATGCAACAACTTCTGTCATAAGAGTTTCTCCAGGTTATATTCAGTCTTCTGTCGCTAAAGCTTCCCTCGATGGTGTGCCTCTAGTGCTTTTTATCAATCTAGATTGTTTTCGTGTGAGTTTCCAGGTGTTTGAGATATGGTCTGTAAAGATGTCTTCCTGCTAATGTATACAATTAAATAAAAAATACTTAAAGGGGCCCTATTCAGCTTTTGGGGGTTTTCCTCTCTCATCCATTGGTAGATGTAATAATCCTCCTGTGCAATGGTACAGTACATCTGGATTATTTTGTATTAACCGTGTGAGGATTTTTTAAAGTTTGAAAATGTATTTTTAGCTCTAAAAGCCAAGTGACGCTGATATTTCCAACCCTTAGTATAGCACAACAGGTAAGAGGAAAGTGTTGTTGTTTTTTTATCTTAGGGTAGATAGTATCTTCAAAAAATAGAAAGAAATTGTTTTTTGATGCACATTAACCGTCTCATCAGTCCAAATGGTTTCCAGTGTTTCGCTCGGTATAGAGAGGCGAAGTCCCTCCCTTTCCGGGGGAGCTCCATGGGACCTTATTTTGGAAAAAGTATGTATTGAAGTCAATGGAGAGAGAAAGATTAACTTTCGATTCCGTTTGAATTGTGCCACGAATTACAAATATGATGTTTGTCAATTTAAAAGATAATTTTGCAAGTCAAAAAAATTAAAATGTGTCGTAAAACTGTGAAGTAAGACTTTTTTTTGTGTGAAACCGCTCAATGAACTACATCTCCCGTCTCGCACCACACTCCAAGACGGCTGTCACGTTGGCACATTTCACTTCTTTCTTTCAGAATGAGGCGAAAAGTATTAAAAGAGGTGAAAATCACTACAAGTCTGGGTTTGTTGAGAGCCGTACATACACACAAGGGGAGTAAGTCGGTTCCGTAACGGCCCCTACACACGGCGGAGTGCGTTGCCGCTTGGCAGTGGGCGTGTCTTGAGCTTGGGGAGTTTACGCGACCAACAACCAATCACATGAATCTCTCCTGTCAATTGCATAAAAGGTTTTACATGTCACACTTTATATGATGAAAATGTATGACATTAATGTCTATGGTGCTATTTTACGCAACAATCCATGCTGGCTAAATACTGTCTATGCCTGCTAGCTGTCCATTCAAACGAAGTACACTGGATATAAACTCCCCAAACAGGCGAAAACCTACCAGTTTCACCCACTGTCTCTGCCACCTCCCTCCATGCCTGGCTCCTCCGGTTTGTATCCCGGGAGGTGAACAGGGACTGATCATAAAGCACCGGGTGATTCCCTACCGCTACGATTATTTTCTCCTCCATTTTGAACTGCGGTCTGGCTCTCCTAGCATACACGCGGTTTGATTGGCTAGCGCTTGTACTGGCAGATTTGCATAAATGGGATTTGATTGGCTGACGCCTCCGTCGAAGCGTCAAAAGTAGAACATTTCTCTACTTTTGCAGCGAACACCGCGAAAGAAGCTACGCTTTGCTCCCACAATGCAGTTCGGCGAAATGTGACGTCACCCCATTCAAAGTGAATGGACAGAAGCGTTGAAGAGTCAACGCACGCCGCCGTGTGTAGGGGCCGTAAGAGCCAGCATGCGGGACCGGCTTGACAAGGTTTCGGTGAGTAACACGAGTGTAATGTGTAACGTTAATGACATCACTTACGCGACTCGGGGATTTGTAGTCTTTCTAGTTGCGTATTTTTCATTGTCTTATATTTCAACAGTTTTACGACAAACTGTGACTTTTTTGACATGGAAATGATTTTTTAAGATTGAAAAACATCATATGTGTAATTCGTGGCACAATTCAAACGGGATCGAAAGATAATCTTTTCTCTCTCATTGACTTCAATACATAATTTTTCCGAAATAGAGAGCCGCAGTGACGCGTCCTTAAACCCGGAAGTAAACTTCTTCCGGTTCCTTCGTCTAAAACGCAATGCAATTTCTCCATAGGATTTTGGAAAATAGCTCGAAATAAGGTCTGTGGTTGACACATATTTAAGAGATGGATCACGTTTTGTTCAGCCGGATAATATCCACATGTCAACCCTANGACAAACTGTGACTTTTTTGACATGGAAATGATTTTTTAAGATTGAAAAACATCATATGTGTAATTCGTGGCACAATTCAAACGGGATCGAAAGATAATCTTTCTCTCTCCATTGACTTCAATACTTAATTTTTCCGAAATAAGGTCCAATGGGTCGGAAGTAGAAGGGCGGGACTTTGCCTCTCTATGTATAGCCTATGGTTTAACTCATTTTCATCTGCATTACTTGCACATTATTCTGCAACATAATCTGCACTGTTCTATTCTACTCTGTTTCTTCTTCCACTATTTTTATTCTTTAATCAGTTTTATTGTTTTAAGTCTTATATAACTAGATTGCATTGTTGGAGGAGCTCGGGACTAAAGATTTTCATTGCCATTTCTACACTGTAGCTCGTGTGCATATGACATTAAAGCCTTTGAATCTTGAATCTTTCAATGGTGTTAGTTGCTAGCTTACGGCTTTCTACGAATATAGACAGAACATTAGATCCTCTACCTGTTTCTGATGTTTTGAGAAATATGCTAAAGCCAATTTGGTCTGTAACATTCAGAGGTCACAGCAAGCCAAGAAATAACTTGGCAAAATAGGTGGAAACAGACAGTGAAAGGGGGAGACTGAAATAGATAAGAAACTCATATCCCCACGTTTATCAAACTCATACATCCTGGAGGGTTGCAATGGTCCTGAAAATAGGCAGATGAAAATGTTTTGTAACTGTGCTCTTGCCTGTGAGTAGTCCAGACACATTTTGTGGACATTTGACAACCTGTCAGAACACACACATCGTCCAGTTTTCATTTACAAACCAGAGGTTGAAAGACTGTCAAGTTACCTTCTTATTCCATACATCTGACGTGTAGAGAACTATAAACTATATTCATTCTAGAGCCCAGAGCTGGATATAGAGGCATAGAAGCTACATAATGAACATTACAAATACAGGAAACATCATAAAACTGCAAATCTTCATCGGAACTTCACACACGGACCCTTTTGAGTTCAGACCTATAAGAAGAGAAAAAATAAACATTAACGGCAAACTGTCCTTTTTGATTAACACTTACATTTGCAATCTAAATGTGTATCATACAGATTACAATATGTGAATGTGTTCTTCCTTTAGGGATGCATTGTCCAAGACCGACTAGAGACCACAGAGTAATCTAAGTAATTTGTTAAATTGATGTAATCAAATATCCGCAACATGTTGGCCTCACCCAGCGATTCAAAGTCATCTAGATTTTGTTGCAATCTTCACTTAATAAGACTTCTGCTTTCATGTTGATGAGGCCGTGTCTACTTCGGCATAGAACTACAAAAACAATATATGCCTATTGAGTAGAAATCAGGTTTTTCCAAAAATGTAAAACTTTAATTTGTTTAGATGGAAATAGACGTGGTGTGTTTGTACAGAAATTAGTTAAAATCAAGAAAATCCGGAAAAAAAAGTTATCGCCAATTACATGATTAAAATATCATAATGATTTTTTAAAAGTTTAAAGGTCACCTATTATGCAAAATCCACTTGTTCATGTCTTTTATTCATCAACATGTGTCCCCTCTGTGTAAAGAGACTCTGAAAGTTTCAGGAACAAAGATTCTCTCTCTTTTTGTCCTGATCCATTTCTATAAAAACCTGTCTGAAAATGAGCTGATCAGATTTTGGCCACTTTATGATGTCATAACGATTTTCTGGCTTGTGTAACCATTAGCCAATCACCAACCAAGGTANGAATTCTCCTCTGAGAGCACCATTGTGTTATTTTGACCAATCTCTCGTCAAGGGGTGTGGAGGGGGAGGGGCTCCTTATTTTCCATCATAAGTAACAGGAGGAGGAATCCAGCACTTTGGAAACAGGCTGGAAACAGGGGGGGGATTATGGGTAAAGCTGCAATGATCTGTTTGGTGTTCGGAGCCAAACACTTCAGAGACATGTTTCTATATATATCTGAGACCTATGATATATTGATGAAAAACAGTATAATAGGGGACCTTTAAAAAAAAAAAAAATGAACTATGGAAACATACTTTTGTTACAATACCTAATTTAGCCTTAATTGATACTAAAAGCTGTTTCTACTTTGACAAAATGTGATTTTATTGTGTGCCCTGGGACAACAAAGTGAAAACCTGTCCTGAATGGAGCAGTCTTATTTTCTACATGTGTATTCTGAAGGTCTTGTTGAAGCTACGCTGAAGCTGATAACAGCATCAGTCACACGGGGGATTAGTTGCACCCAGTGCACCCATCCCTCTGCTTCTCTGCTTAATTCCAACTCTAATCATCTGCATGCTGCCGAGTCTTTACAACTTACTGGACATCTTTGGTATGCGAATGGGCCCGCTGCTGGTGCCATCGCCCCCTTCAGTCAGAGCTTTGATCTCAATGAGGTAGTCCTCTCCGGAGGGGATGTGGAGCTCCACACTGGTCTTATTGGTTTCCAGTACAGAAGTCCTGCTGTGCCAATTCTGACGATACACCACCTGGAGGGGAGTCGGAGCCTTTCAATTAACATTTCATCTTTGATTTCAGTTGGAAAATACAACTTGATGACCCCATCCCACAGGCCATAAGACTGTTAAAACACCTGCACTTTTGAAAGAACTTACAAAGACACTTGTTTTTACACTGCTATGGACAATCTGCAATAAATGCACATTTTATGGACAATCTTGCACCTAAAGAAACTGTTATTTTGTATATATTGATTTTGTGTTTTTTTATCTTAATGTGTGCATATGTGTAAATGTGTCTGTTGATTGTGCATATAGGATAAACATATTATTATACATATCTGTATACTGTATAATTTTAACTTCGGGATGGTTGGAAACGTCATTTCGGTCTCTCTGTCTGTAAACACAGACAACTCACAAAAACACTATTCTGCACAGTTTCTATCATATTCTGTTAGTATTATATTATATGTTATTGTATTTACTTGTACTATTTTATCTGATTTATCGTGTTGCACTGTTGGAGGAGCCTGTGACCTAAGAATGTCATTGTCATAGCTACACTGTAGCTATGCACACATGACAATAAAAGCCTTGAAGCTTGAACCATAGCAACTGCATGAAGGACTTCATTCGACAGTCCAAATATGTGTGTGGGAAATTAATTAATTAGAAATCAAATCAAAAGCAGGAAAAGTGTGTGTAGGGAAATCTGAGGTTACACAGTCCCTCTATAGGAGGTATTGGATTTAAAATGCCTTGTGAGGTGCAGGTTTGATTCAAAGTGCACAAACATAGTTTCATAACTGTCAGGGTTTGAGTTTTTGTGTGTCTAGTTTTGGGGTTATTTTGCTGCTCCGTCCTCCCTGTCGTTAGTTTCCCTGGTGTGTCTAGTTGTCTGATTGTGTTCACCTGTTGCCCTTGTGTTTCTCCTCCCCTGCCCGGCTGTTTCTCGTCTCGTGATTACCCCTCTCTGTATTTAGTCTCTTCCTGTGTTCAGTGTTGGTTCATTTTTTGTCGTTCATGTCCCCCTTCGTGTTGGTCACAGTCCCTTTTTGTTTTGGATGCTATCTCGTGCCTTGTACCTTTTCTTGGATTCTTGTTTTTTCAGCTTTTTGTGATTAAAGCTCGCCTTTTGTTCCATTTTGAAAGCATTTGGGTCCTATTTTTCCCCATCCCGTGACAATAACACGATGTGAGGCATCCTTTCTACACATTTTACTCATTTCATTTTCATCAAAATCCAGCATGTTTTATTTCATACTTGATGAGAAACACGTTTTAAAAACATGAAGAATATGTGATGTATTTTATTACCTTTGAATCACTGCAGTTCCTTTGCAAAAGTATGAATCTATTCCTGTCAACAGGCAATACTTATCATTAAATAAGCATGGCTTCATTTCTCTAGAGAATAAATGATACATGTTTATGGAAAGCATTATCAATGCTGTGTCTTTCCTACAGCAAAGGGAACCAAATAGGATTCATTGTTGTGCGAGTTGGAAGAAGCTTAAGCTGTCTGTGGCATGACGCCTTTGGTTTTATCACCTGGAACAGATCTTTTAATTTTGAAAGGCCAGACAGGGCCAATCCATAATGCACACTGGAGTGCTGAGGTCTATCTTTCCACTGCGATGAGAAAACCATTTATTGGCATGACAGCTGCTGACGCTCTATTTGTTTCTCCAGTTCTGGAGTTTCTGCTTTTATTCTGACAAACTCACCTTGTATCCCGTCACCTCAGACTCATTTTCCATCGCTTTCACATGTTCCCAATTCAGAAAGATCTTAGAGTTGCTCAGGTTCCACTCAATATTCCCCGGAGGCTGACTTGGAGCTACAAGATGTGTAATTATATAGACACAAGGTTCACAAATGAATGCACAAACCACAGTTGTAATCAGCTGGTGGTGCAGCCGCAGAATACATTTCAAACTAAACACTCGTTAACCTCCTGGAACTCAGCTGGGAGAAACAGAGGTCAAGACAAATAGGAAATGCATGCTCTTATTTATGTGTGCGAAAACACAGCTAATTAGGATCAAATGAATTGTTCAGCCTGAAGCAGCAAAAGTCTTACTGCGTCATAATCTTAGGAGTGAAGTGATCCTGATTTAGGAAGTATTACTGCTGTTATGTTGAAAAACATCAGACACATATAAATTATGAATCATGAAATCATTTGTTTTTCACTGTAATGTTCATACTGTATTAAAAAGTATACAAATGTAACCATTATTATTAGTATTCGCCTAAAAACATCCATAATATCATAATAGTCTGTTACACAATGTAATATATATAGTTTGCAGAGGAGATGACTCCCGGCAAGTACTTTAAATATACATTTAAAATACAATTATTTTCCTATAACTATACCCTCCATAATCACAGATAGTTGAGAGGACATTACCTCAATTGTATCTACCATCTACTCCATGGCCAAGTATAGACAGAAGTATTGAGTCTAGCAACCAATGAGTCCAAAATACATTCAGTATGGCATTGGAGTAAATGTATTTAAAAATACCTCTTACTGTGGAACGGGATTCGACTAAAAGGCTAAGCAAGAATAAAGACATAAAGCTTTTGTGGTTGGCCTCACGTGGTTTCTTGGTGGTGATGTTGAGAGCGCGGCTGCAGGGTCCGAGGCCGGCGCTGTTCTGGGCTCTGACTGCGATCTGATAGGCTGAGCTGCCCTTCAAGCCGGAGAGCAGAGCCGTGGTGTCAATAACCCTCGCTGCCTCCGCTTCACTCTGCTCAGACCCTTCCTCCCAGAAGAGAACCTTGACCAAAGATAGGAAGGTTACCAACGGACCTTCAGCATCTTTCACCCTTTTCCATTTTCCATTTATAAAACACAAGCCGGTACAAAATTGTTGAATCTGTGTCAAATCAAACCTTGTTTATTTAGCCAATTTCCTATTAAGAGACACGAATCTCGTAATCTATTGGCTGTCAATTATATGTTTTGGGGGCAACAGGCAATATTTTTGGGGTTCTGGTGTACACTCAGGCCAATATTCGGCCAATTTGTTTTCAGTCAAATCAGAATAGAGTTGTGATACGACGTCTACAATTGGATTGTTTCACAAGCAGCCATTTTACAAGCAATTTTGGGCGTTTTAAAAAGTGAAATCATTGTCTGACGATATAAGATTGATTTCAAGATTGTTCTTCAGACAATGTGTTCCTTCTGAATGTGATTGGTCATTACTGCTCTGACTACAAATGGGAAACTACCGCTACCAAATGACTGTGTTACATATAGAAGCAGACATTGTTCATAATGGCGAGATTAGGCTGTCGGAAACTGTCTTAAGGAATATGACAAGAAGACATTCTCTGCAAAGCTTATACAAGACTAATTTATTCAAACCAAAGACTTCTGGGGTTGTCTCAGTTAAGTCTTTTAATATGCTTAGCTAGTGTTTCAAGGACCAAAAACTTCCATACTATCAGCTCCTATGCTGTAATTCCTGAGGCAGTCAAACCTGCATTTTGAATGATACTGTATCTAACAATACCAAAAGCATGCACTGGGAGCAAGACATGATAAGGAGCCCTTTCAGAATCTGTATTCATAGGGAAATTATTTATGACCCTGACACGAGACAGGAAACCCAGACAGGAAAATGTCAAACAGATGGTCGGAGAGTAGGTGCTTATTCAATTGGCTGCACACAGGTTTTCAGCGATCTTGCTCGGGAAAGCAGATTAGCGACAGGGCCTGGAGTTGCTGATAACAGATGCATCTAGGGGATTTTTTCTAAAACCAGCAGTTTAATTAAAGCAGTTACACCATCGCTTGGGAAAATACCTGAGCAGAAGGAGTTTAGTCAACTTTGCTACGAATCTAAAAACACCGATAGAGGGATGAAAGAGAAGGAGACTTAAGCTGCATCTTAAAGTCTTATAGAGACTGTGGCAGGAAAGTGCATCATACGGTACCTCCAGTGTTTCAACAATACCAATGCTTGTGTGTATAGTAGAGATATTTAATTGTTATGTTCTTATATCAAGCTTGAATTTATATACACAATCCAGTGGAGATAATTTAGAGATTGGGTGACTTTGCCTACAGTACAGTGTCAAGTGTAGACTTCCAATGTTTTCAGTTGATGGCCTCTTATTATATTTCTCTGCATAGTAGAAAACATCTGAGATGAAGACAACAGAATGTGTTACGTCTAAAGATTGCTCCCAACTGAACCCCAAATTATCAATAGCAGCTGAAGCTACCAAAGAACATGCATAAAAATCCGCCTAATTATTTTGGAATTTCTTCCAGAAAGTGTGGGAAACAGGAGCTTTTCTGTTAATGACAGGAATGTTTGCTAAAGCCTTTGTCCAATCAGGAAAATACAGGAGCAAGAGTGTAATGAATTAAGTGGATACTGCTCTAATGAAAGCTGTTAGAAATTGGCTTACCTGGCCAACAAATACATCACAGTAGAAACCTAGTGGTACTTTTAACACCTATAATAAGCATCTCATTTGTTAAATAACTACATGTTGTGGTTTAGAGTCATGTAAGCGACTCGCCCTGCTCTGTGACATCCATTGATATAGGGAAGGTTACTGACTTGTGTATAACATGACACACTTTTAAAGAGTAAGTTGGATAAGTCAAAATGTAATACATCTATTTTCATTTTAGCCCAAAGTGGTTTGTTGGCTTAGAATAAGTAGTCTACGTTTCTTCTACAGATAAAAACGATGACCCTTGGTGTAAATTCACCGGCCATTTGGAGTAGTAATGTGGAAAGTTGGACATAACTGAGGTTTCAGGGCTTAGTGAAATGTAGGAAGTCATGCAGGGCTGTGCAGTAACATTAAAACCATTACTGTTACATTTTCAAACAGAGACAATGCTGGTGGGCAACTTACCAGGGACCCTTTTAGCCTGGCAGGTGGGAATTAGCTACCTAACATTGGCATATTTACAGAAATAGTGATAAATGTGTGTTGTCCTTTATGAAAATAAATGACAATGCATGGCCACATTTCATCCAATTAGTCTGGTACCTCTCCGAGGGGCGTTATCAACAGTGTGAAAATCAAGTACTATTCTAAGTATATAGCACCAGATCGTAACAGAAATAAATGAAAGCCAAATGTCATTATGGGAATGATTAGATTGTTATTTTTGCAGAGATGCAGTGTGAAAGTGTAACATTAATATGTCTGTCAATGCAAACAAAATAAATAGTTTAATACTGCTATCAATAGAAATGTACACATCAGCTTGGTTGAAAATGTCATCCTTCAAACACGCCACATAACATACAAACTTTTCTAATTAGCTCTTTCAAATGGAACTTGCTTGAAATCTCTCCAAATAGGAGGAGAACAACTCAAACATGACCTTTTGAGTTTATCTGAGAAAAATAATAGGTGGGTTTTTTTTGTTTGATAAATATTGTTTAGGCAAGGCAAGGCAAGTTTATTTATATAGCACCTTTCAACAGAAGGCAATTCAAGGTGCTTTACAAAAATGAAAGACATTCAGACAAAGGCATTTAAAAACACTCATTAAAAAGAAAATATGTTAAAAGAAACAATACATGAATAAAAAGTTACAGTGCAGTTTCAGAATAGTTCACACAGAAGTTCCACTTTACTGATGCCTTTCTTTAAGGTTTCTCCGAACATGAGCTGTGTACGCTTGTATGGCACATACGTTCCCGAGCAGCATACACAGAGAAAGCAGCCAGGACAAAGTCCCCAGACTCTGATTCCCTGGGGTTAACAGCCCCAAATGTTCATTAACCAAAAACGAAACACAACCTCTCAGTTTTCAATTAAAAGCGCGGCAAAAAGAAAAGTCTTCAGCCTGGATGTTAAAAGTGTTAAGAGTTGCAGCGGACCTGCAGGTTTCTGAGTTTGTTCCAGATATTTGGGGCATAATAACTGAACAAAAGACATTTTAAAAACAGTCATTAAAAAGCCAAGATAAAAAATAATAAACATTAAAAGAAAACAAAAATACATGAATAAAAAGTTACAGTGCAGTTAAGATATGAATAGTTCACACAGAAAGTTCCACTTTACTGATGCCTTTCTTTAAGGTTTCTCCGAATATGAGCTGTGTACGCTTGTATTGGACATACGTCCCGAGAAGCATACACAGATAAACACAGATAAAGTCTTCAGCCTGGATTTAAAAGTAGTAAGAGTTACTCTACAGTCCAATTATTACACAGCTTAGTCAAATACTTAATTCTTATTGTTCAATTTGGACATTCCAGAGGTTTTGACCGACTGACAGACCGTTGTGAAGGAGGATCAAGGGACTATGTGCAATCATATCAATCCGCAGGAAGAAGTCCGGTCAATTCGACGTCAGATGTGGACAACAAATATTTGTCTTCTCCGTCAGAAACACCATGGAATACCTGTTATATTTATGGGGAGCACGATACGTTGGATTCATGATGGCTAATCTCTCCCCGTAAAGAAAAGAAAAAGAGCGCAAGAGAAGGAAAGAGGCTAAAAGACAGAGCGATGGACGTCAGAGAAATCTACAGAAGAAGACAGGAAGTCAACAATAACGGGAAAACAGTATGGGCTCTGTCAGTGTTTAAAGTCTGGTTAATGAAAATGTGAAAAGACTTGGACAGTTACAGAAAACCCAGATCCGTCACTTCTGGTTACGTTGCTATCGTAAACAACTTGGACTATTGTTTTGTCTTGGTGGAAGCAATACGATGATTTTTTAAATCAATGGAAAAATGGTTTGATTAGTATTCTGAATCAGTCAATAGTTTATTTAGTAAGTTGCCAAACAAGAGCCCTCTCAAAAGTTAATCCTGCCATGTCCACGACTTTTGTAGTGGTGTTTAGTTCTAGACGCAAAAAGCCTCAATCGTGTGTGCTTCAAAGTGTTGAGAGGTTGAGTTTCCTGGAGTATTTTATGCTTTCTCAGTCTGTTGGAGCTGTACTTAGGTTCAAAGCCTTCAGTCAGTGAAGGGGTACTCTGAGCGCTCCTGCTATCTCTATTCATATATACAGAACAAGAACCAAAAGGTTGGGTGAAGTGGAACGTAAATTGTAGGGTGTGGTGTTGAGTCATCATCCTCTCAGCCAGTGGAGATGCATCTCTCACCACTTTCAAACAGTTGTTCCAATCAAAGCGGTATGTGACTGTTGTGTAATGGAAGCTTCGAATGAAGAACCAAGCGAATCTTGTCCAAACTGAACGTGTTTACTTTATATTAATTTAACAGTTTCCAACAAGAACGGTGGAAGACGGAGAAAATGCACTCGACATACTCTTATTCATTTCCAAATCCTTACAGGAAGGTGTAAGAGCAGGACACATACTAGCACTTCAAAATAAAAGCATTTCCTGTGACATTTTACCCGTAACTTCTCTCAAGAAGCAAATAAACAAATGTGTTTACTGCCCTAAAGGTGACCTATCATGCAAAATGCACCTTTGTACGTCTTTTATACATGAATATGTGTCCCCGGTGTTCCAGGGAACTCACCAAGTGTCAGAAAACACAACCCTCTCTATTTTCCTCTATACCCAAATCTCTTAAAAAGGGGCTGCAACGGATCTGATACAGACTGATCCAGATTTGAACACTTCTATGACGTCACAGAAGTGGCGCTATGGCTATTGGGCCAACTCCACCAATCAGGAGGAGACAGCCACGGACATTGCCGTTGGAAAGCGCTGGAGACGCTGTAGTACACATGCCAGGCCTGTAGATGGTGCCGTTCTCACAGAATCAGCCCATGCAAAGACAGTGTTAAATTCTTTTGTTCATCTCCTGCTCACCGTACATTATCGTAAAGGGTCACCGTAACAGCAGTGACCACATTGAAGAAATAAATTTCACCTGGATAGTACGATATAAACTTATTATATCACTCCTGGTATGGATATATTCCCGTATAAATATATTGAAAAATAAAGTTTTATGGTTTGTCTAGTACGTAAAGTCAAATCGTAAGTAA
>NW_011343881.1:181584-183139 GCF_000735185.1 Notothenia coriiceps
ATGCGGAGATCATTTAATTTTCGAAAATACCCAAGAGAGAAATATAACAAATACTTGCCTTCTTCATTAAAAAAAAAGTCGATTGTTTTTTTTTTACACATTTTTATGTAGGTCTATAGAGTGCTCCTACATACTGACTAATAAGCCTCACGAATTAAATTGTTCCATAACTAATGCAATTCATATGTAAACAGTCCGCACATTCACACTAATAAGGGAGCATTGTTTTCATCAAGTCAATCGACATATTTGCACAATGCCATCTATGGTGACGAAGAATTAATGCCATTATGTCACTTCGTCTGAATGACACATACTCGTTCGAATTACAAACTTGGTTTTTCATGAGAACATGTGAGAACGTAGTATTTTTATAGTTGCATTAAACAATTTACAACGTATATATCAAGTTTAGAAATATTCAAACATTGAGTGTTTATACAAAGAGGTTTGAACATTGAATCACAGCATAAAAAACACAAGCTTTTGCTAACTGAACAACCAAACTTGAATTACTAAACATACAAAGTTTACTTTTCATTGTGATACCCAAAAGAACTCCTCTAATATGACGTCCCCATAAAACAATTCCTCATAAGCTTTCTTGAGGAAAAACGTATTAGCTTCACAGAGAATTCTACAGGTTACAGATACAGTTTTGAACACATGGTTGACGAGTCGAATTGGTTTTGGTCAACAATAAGTACTTGGATAGGCAAAATAGTGGCAGTTGGTACCGTTATTAAAGTCACAGTTGTTACTTTGGAACTGTGGTAAATTGACTGGTTCATTAGGCGACACATGGAACAGTAGGTTTCCTGTTTTTTAAAGGTTTGGGAAAGAAGGAGGAAATTAGTTTAGCAACCACAGCGCCGCGACGATCACGTCCAGTAGATGTTAAATTACACTTCTCCTAAAATAAAAGGGAAATGATTAAATATTATTTGGTTTGCCACATACGCATGGAGAGTTTGGGGCCTGATCTATACTGGCCTGGGACCGGAGGTAATTATCCACGGCTCGCTCCACAGGAAGAGATTTTAATCCAGCTTCAGACTTGCAGTTTGTTATTCTTTTTATTTACCGGATTCTTCTTTGTTGATCCTTTGTTGGAAATAAAATGCATACAGGTTTTATAGAAATATGATGACTAACAAAGCTTTTGTGCTGGGACAAGGAACCAAAACTTTTGATAAACGCAACACAATAAAACATATTGGGTGGTTGCTCCATTAGTAAGGATCAGGAATTAGGGTTAGCATACATCCTAGAGCCAGGCATCCCAAAACCTAAAGTAATCGCGGGGCCACAATCAGCATTATGGCTGGGACTCAAAGGGCCCGTTGTAAGCTTATATATAAATTTTTATATATCAAATATGGGTATTAATATTACATTATTCTTCCCCTGCATTGGGATTATTATTGGATAGGGTAATAACTTCATAAGGGGAGGATTACGTCTGAAAGGGAGGAATCTGGGGGCAAATAATTGGAAAGTCTCTTCAGTGAGGAATGTCACAAAATGACTTTAAAAGAAAAAGCTGGTAAAAATG